>NC_084748.1:38336475-38421475 GCF_033978785.1 Entelurus aequoreus | reverse complement strand
TGTTTTGTACAAGACCCAAAACCAGTGAAGTTGGCACGTTGTGTAAATCGTAAATAAAAACAGAATACAATGATTTGCAAATCCTTCTCAACTTATATTCAATTGAAGGCATGGGTAACTTACACATCTGTGAAAGCACCATTAATGCTGAAAGGTACATACAGGTTTTTTTCATGGACGCCCCTGCTTATTTCAGCAAGGCAATGCCAAGCCACGTGTTACAACAGCGTGGCTTCATTGTAAAAGAGTGCGGGTACTAGACTGGCCTGCCTGTAGTCCAGACCTGTCTCCCATTGAAAATGTGTGGCGCATTCTGAAGAGTAAAATACCACAACAGACACCCCGGACTGTTGAACAACTTAAGCTGTACATCAAGCAAGAATGGGAAAGAATTCCACCTGAAAAGCTTCAAAAATTGGTCTCCTCAGTTCCCATACGTTTACTGAGTGTTGTTAAAAGGAAAGGCCATGTAACACAGTGGTAAAAATGTCCCTGTGCCAACTTTTTTTTAATGTGTTGCTGCCATTAAATTCTAAGTTAATGATTATTTGAAAAAAAAAATTAAGTTTCTCAGTTCGAACATTAAATATCTTGTCTTTGCAGTCTATCCAATTGAATATAAGTTGAAAAGGATTTGCAAATCATTGTATTCTGTTTTTATTCTGTTTTAACATCACTGGTTTTGGGTTTTGTATATCAATACTACTTTTGCTGTTTTCATTTTGTTTGCGAATTTGCCTGTTTGAAATGATAAATTGTTGATATAAGTTAAAGGTTCTGACTTCTCATTATTAACCTTTTTTTTTTATTATTGTTTCCATATTGATTTTGTTGCACTCGGTTCATTTTTTAGGTTTGCATTCATTCACAATATTAATTATCCCTGTAGACAGGAACAGGAAGCAGGTCTGAGCTATGTGGGAGGACGACAATTTGATAGTTTGATCGAAGAGAGTTGACATTTTGTTACACATTGTTATTGTTGTTCCTGCTTTGTCTTCATAAGTTTTGATTAGACAGTTGACGTGAGCTTTTGAACGCCTTTCAGCGACAAATTTGATTGGTGGAAGTAATGCCAGATGGCCAAATGTGTGGAGATTTTTGCAGACATTGGACAAAGTTGCATTACTCATTGGGATTGTTTCACTTTGCATGAATTGGCACAATTGCAAATTCCTGGAGGGACTGAATATGTTGTCCAGTCATACACTGCCACTAATTGGTCAGCTGTTCAAAATGCTGATGTGTATTTCTGGCCTTTTCATCTTCGTCCGGACAGAAGGGTGACATGGCAGTGCGGCTGGATCAAAAGAGACGTGGGAGACGCTGTACTGAAGCAAAAGTTGCTTTATTACAAGCGAGCCTCATTATACAGGACTGCAGTTCCTGGAGGAGGTCAGGTCAAGAAAATGTGTCTCTCCTAACTTGGAGAAGCAAGCCATCAGCTTTTATATTCCTACCTCCTGTCTGTGTGTGTGTGTGTGCTAAGTCAGGACAGCACACCCTGACCATAAAATGAGATGTTCGTGTGTAAGTGTCTGGAAAGACAACAGATGGTCGTCTTAGATACTGGCATTAAGCTAAACGTGTAGTCTCTCTCTCAAATATGGACGACTATAATAATAAATGATCATTATGTAGTTCTTTTTTTTCTACTGACTTAAAGCACGTTACACTGAGAACACATTATACATTCACACTGAGATGGTGGTAAGCTACTTTTGTAGCCACAGCTGCTCTGGGGTAGACTGATGGAAATATGGCTACCAATTTGCACCTATGGCTCCTCCACCCACAACCAAATGTTCATTCACGTTCATACACCAGTGGGAGAGGCACTGGGAGCACTTTGGAGTATAAATATTTAGGGTTTTGGCACCAACCGCAGAACTAGATCTGACTAGTGAGCACGAACTGATGAAGCCTACTGGGATGAGCTGTGAAACATCTTCTAACACAAACCAAACAGTTCAGTTGCGATCAATTGAATGCCCTGTGTCAGGTTCAAACACTGATGACATCTATTAAACAAGACAAGAAGCAAGGAATTAAACAGAGACAGAATTCAATTCAGCTCAATTGAGGAGAAACGCGTAGACACTGTACCCTTGTAAAGTGTCGTCCCACGCTCTGACGAAAGATTGTTTGCCTCCTCGTTTGGACTGTCCTTGATTACATGGCAACAGCTCCTTCTAAAGGAAGGGGGTCGTAAACAGCCGCTGCCTTTGGTCACAAAACAGTTCAAAGAAAAGGTGCCTGGAGGGAGGTCAGGCCCTGCCTCCTCTCCGCTTTGTAGATCTTGGGTCAAGACAAAATCTTCCTGTGGATTAAAAAATAGATCAAAGAAACCGAACCCCTCCTGTCTCCTCCCATCGTACACAGTGGAGTTTTACAAGCCTTTTGCTTGGTAAGATCAAAGACAGCTTATGTCCTCTCGTCGGGAACTCATGGTAACACAAAGTTTTGTGATAACTTAGATACAATTATTCTGACACCCTGTGAGTAACAATGACCTGGATGAATGAGAACAAACATAGACACTGGGAGCAAGGTGGGTGAAGTGTCTTGCCCAAGGACATAACGGCAGTGACTTGGAGAGTGGAAGCTGGATTCATTAGTACAGGAACCCTCAAGTTTCTGGTTGGCTGCTCTAACGTCTGAGCCTTGCCGCTCCATTTATCAACAACTGTGGAGTAATGTAATTGTACAAATACGTTTTTGGTGTGGACTTTTGTGATTTGTGGAAATTGTGATTATTCATGTAGTACAAGCCAAAAGTTTGGACATACCTTCTCATTCATTGCGTTGTTGTCATGGTGTGGACTTTGGGGGGTTTGTTTTCCCGAGATGCAAGAAAGGTTGGATCGGACATGGTGTGAAGGTAAGGACAAAATTTATTTTAACACTAAACTACAAAAGGGGTACAGACAAAAGGCGCGCTCAAAGCGGAGATAAACTTGGCTAAGAAACAAAACTACCACAAAGGCAAAAACTATGGACAATAAACAAAAACTTACTTGGAATGCAGGGAACTATGGCATGGATTTCAGAGGTATCATCAGGAAACATGGGTAGCAAGGGTAACAGAAGCAATGTCGCCAGGATGACCAACTGAAAATGACAGGCTTAAATGGTAGTCTCTGATGAGCAACAGGTGCGCGAAAAGGCAGGTGAAAATCATAAGTAACCATGGCGACTAAACTCAGGAAGTGCATAACCAGGAACTAAAAGGAGTCCAAAACAAACCGATAACACAAAACATGATCCGACCACGGATCATGACAGTTGTCTTTATTTTCATGACTATTTACATTGTTGATTGCATCAAAACTATGAATGAACACATGTGGAGTTATATACTAACAAAAAAAGGTGAAATAACTGAAAACATGTTTTATATTCTAGTTTCTTCCAAATAGCCACCCTTTGCGCTGATTACTTTTTCGCACACTCTTGGCATTCTCTTGATGAGCTTCAAAAGGTAGGAATGGTTTTCACTTCACAGGTGTTCTTGAAGCTCATCGAGAGAATGCCAAGGGTGTGCAAAGCACTAATCAGAGCAAAAGGTGGCTATTTTGAAGAAACTAGAATATAAAACCTGTTTTCAGTTACTTCATCTTTTTTGTTGTTAAGTACATAACTCCACATGTGTTCATTCATAGTTTTGCTGCCTTCAGTGACAATCTACAATGTAAATGGTCATGAAAATAAAGACTTGAATGAGAAGGTGTGTCCAAACTTTTGGCCTGTACTGTATGTGTTATTGAAAATACTTCATCTGCAGTAGCTTTATAATTGTGAAGTGCGTATAGTACAGACCTGGGCATTCTGCGGCCGGCGGGCCACATCCGGCCCTTTTTGCGTCCCTGTCCGGCCCGCGTGAGGCCAATCATAAATTACAAAATAAATTTTAAAAAGTATCTATGTCAAGTGTGCAATACAACGGTGCTGCTTTTGTTTTGAAAAGCGTTATTTGTATTACTTCCGTGTGGTCGTATGCGCGAGCATGATTGTGAGTGAATGTGAACAGCTGCAATCACAAATTACAAAATAAAGTTGAAAAAACATCTATGTCGTGCGCGCGATACAACTGTGCTGCTTTTATTTTGAAAAGTGTTATTTATGTGCGTATGTCCGTGTGTCACCTGTGAGTGAAGGTGCACAGCGACAAGTGATGCACGGTTTACACCCGAGGCGCTAAAAAGAGAAAAGTTGATGACGAATGGCGTGTTTTCAACAAGACATGGACTGCCAAGCAACGTTCCCTCTAAGGTGCGCGCCTGCGCAATTGCGCACTGCTCAAACGTCCTCTGCGCACAGCAAATATATGCCGCGCACCAAATCAAATCCCATCTGAATTCTAAACAAAATAAACACATTTATTCTGTGTAATTTTGCAATACAACTTTGAGTGACAGTGACAACAAGCGGCCCTAACGGTGTTCGTCAACACCGTTCAATTATTGTAACGTCTATCGAGATGCTTCGAGGCCAGGAATTATATCGATCACTGTATTGAGCAAAACTGTTCATATTCGGCCATAACCACACCAAAAACATGAGTAAAACACTTCTATCTCGAAAAACTAGTCATTTTCTGCCGTACAAACCAGGCCACAACCAACTTGTCATCTGTTACCAAACACGCATACCACTAAACCACTGGTGCGTTTATGGCCACACAAAAAGTCGGACAACTCAAACACCACACAAAGTTACACTATGACTCCTCAGTCATACGTGTGCTTATTCTACTGTCATTTATTATTAATGTTAATTTATTTCTATTAATCATGGAATGCTGTTACTAGAGAAAGTTACAGGAATGCACACTTCATCCTATGCTTACATTTCATTGTGCAACATGAGGATGTTTAAGGGGAACTAAATGTGATCTCTGAAAGGGGTACAAATGATTTCCAAAGCAGTGCTTTTGGTATAAAGTTAAGTTAGGTTAAATGAAAGTATTATTATTATTATTAATTATTATTATTATTATTATTATTATTATTATTATTTATCTTACGGTATATATCAAAAATAATATTGAGCAAAATTTAATTGAAATATTGTCGATGTGGCCCTCCAGCAGTGCTCGGGTTGCTCATGCGGCCCTTGGTAAAAATTAATTGCCCACCCCTGGTATAGTATGTAGGAATACTGACAATGTTTGAGTATCCCAAATAAAGCAATTCTGTGAATAGTGTCGTAATTGTGTGTTAATTAGTATCGTATGTACATGAGCCCCACCCATTATTTACATTGATGTGACTTTGATTGCAGGTTTGTTTATGCCAAACAGAGGAGAGCGTGACGGACTACTCTCTCGTTACCTTCGACTACAGCGACTTTCCACAGCCATGTGACAAAGACCACAACCAACAGTTCCGCCTGTGGTTCATGTCTCCTTTCTTCTCCGCCATCAGCTGCACGGGACTGTTGGGGAACCTCCTGGTCATCCTCACCTTCGTCTACTTTAACCGCCTCAAGACCATGACGGACGTGTACCTGCTCAACTTGGCGTTTGCAGATCTGCTGTTCGCGCTGTTGCTTCCCTTCTGGGCAGCCAGCTACGTGGCCGATTGGCCGCTGGGCGTCGCCATGTGCAAGACGATGCACACGGTTTCTAAGGTCACGTCTTACAGCAGCATGTTCCTGCTCTGTCTGATCAGCGTGGACCGCTACTTTGCCATCGCCAAGGCTGTTTCCGCCCGCCGACTGCGCTCCCGGACTGTGTTCGTCAGCAAGGTGTCGTCCGTTATAGTCTGGATCACAGCTCTGATCAGTTCCATACCAGAAATGAAATACACGTCAGTCACCAACAACATCTGCACTCCTTTCACCAGTTTGTCCGACCCGCTTCGCGTTGGCATCCAGACCAGCCAGATTGTTCTCGCCTTTGCGCTTCCGTTGCTGGTCATGAGCTTCTGTTACAGTAAAATCGTGCAGACACTTTGTCAGACTCAAAACTTTGAGCGCAACAAGGCCGTCAAAGTGATCCTCGTTGTCGTCGTGGTCTTCGTGGTCTGTCAGGTGCCGTACAACCTGGCCTTGTTCTGGGCCACCGTCTTCGCAGCCAACGGAGGAACTTCGGACTGTTCGTACGAGAACAATCTGGTCTACGTGACTGACGTCACTCAGTGCGTGGCCTTCCTTCGCTGCGCCCTCAACCCTTTCGTGTACGCCTTTGTTGGTGTTAAATTCCGCCATGACCTCCTGAGGCTAATGAGGAAATTGGGTTGCGTGAGTCAGGAGAGGTTCCTCAGGAGAAATATCCCTGGTGCCTTAGACACAGACACCACCACCACGTTCTCGCTATAAGAAACTTAAACAATAGACCACACAACTGCAATACTTCCATATCCCAACTGCTCAGGGTTCACTTTTTGTGTAATCTTCCATTACTTCCAGAGATGTCCGATAATATCGGACTGCCGATATTATCGGCCGATAAATGTTTTAAAATGTAATATCGGAAATGATCGGTATCGGTTTCAAAATTATCGGTATCGGTTTCAAAAAGTAAAACGTATGACTTTTTAAAACGCCGCTGTGTACACGGGCGTAGGGAGAAGTACAGAGCGCCAATAAACCTTAAAGGCACTGCCTTTGCGTGCCGGCCCAGTCACATAATATCTACGGCTTTACACCCACACAAGTGAATGCAAGACATACTTGGTCAACAGCCATACAGGTCACACTGAGGGTGGCGGTATAAACAACTTTAACACTGTTACAAATATGCGCCACACTGTGAACCCACACCAAACAAGAATGACAAACACATTTCGGGAGAACAGCCGCACCGTAACACAACATAAAGACAACAGAACAAATACCCAGAACCCCTTGCAGCACTAACTCTTCCGGGACGCTACAATATACACCCCCCGCTACCCCACCACCACCACCTCAACCCCGCTCCCCCCAACCCCGCCCACCTCAACCTCCTCATGCTCTCTCAGGGAGAGCATGTCCCAAATTCCAAGCTGCTGTTTTGAGGCATGTTAAAAAAAGTAATGCACTTTGTGACTTCAATAATAAATATGGCTTTTAATAATAATTTTAATTGTAATAAATAAATAAATTGTATATATATTTTAATGAATAAATAAATATTTGTATAAATATTTTAATAAATAAAAAAATAATTATTTTAATTTAATTTTAATAATAATTTAATAATAATCAATCTTGGCATTTTTTTCCATAACTTGAGTTGATTTATTTTGGAAAACCTTGTTATATTGTTTAATGCATCCAGCGGGGTATCGCAACAAAATTAGGCATAATAATGTGTTAATTCCCAGACTGTATATATTGGTATCGGTTGAAATCGGAATCGGTAATTAAGAGTTGGACAATATCGGAATATCGTCAAAAAAGCCATCTCTAATTACTTCCTTTTATTTTGTTACATTTGTGTCCTGTTTTGTGTTGAACGCATTTCCTTTACTCCTTTTTGAGGCTACAGTGTGCAGCTCTTACACCTGATTTCCTGTGGTGCGTAATCGCCGTGGAACGGCACCGCCATCTGCCTTCCTTCGATCCCCACCGCCGTTATGTTGCGGCTCCGCCGTGCAGCGAAATAGCGCAGACTTTTACGAGATATCTCCAATCCGCGCATAATCATGTGATAAAGTAAACATGGAAGTAAACCCCGCAGAACGTCTCGAGCGTCGCCGTTTGTCCATCAATACCCACATTGACTTGATTCATGAAAAAGACGACAGTTTCTCCTTGCAGAACGACAACTTTATTTTTTTTTTGTCATGAAGTGTATTTGCGGTCTTGTCATCCTCGTCCGGACAGAAGGATGACACAGCAGTACGGCTGGATTAAAAGACACGTTAGGGACGTTTTACTGAACCAAAAGTTGCTTTATTACAAGCGAGCGTCATTATTCGGCGCCTGGAGAAGAAAGTCAAAAAGATATGTCTCTCCTAACTTGGAGAAGCCGAAACATCAGTTTTATATTCCTCCTTCCTGTCTCTGTGTGTGTGTGCTAAGTCAGGAGAGCACATCCTGACCATAAAAGGATGTTTGTTCGTAAGTGTCTGGAAAACAACTGCTTTAAGTCATAACGTTGAGCTAGACAGGTAGTCTCTTCTCAAGGATAGGGCTATCCCTTTTGCATTCCGAAGACCCAATTAGAGCCTCTTTTCCTACGAGAAGTGATCCAATCCACCTTCGAATATCAAACTAAGAGGCCTTATCTTATTATGTGCTCAAACTGAAATACCACTATTTACTTAAACTTGGTGGTTCGCCTTCTCCAAGTTGGATGTAAATCTTCACCATAAGTAAAACATGATATGAGTTAATTAATTAATTTCAGTAGCAAGCAACAACACAAAAGTAACATCATCCACGGCGGGCGTTGAAGGCACACACAACTCCAACAAACCATGCCCCTGCTTCTCCGGCCCCCTGTATCAGCTGGCATTTGACACAGGACCCCATATGCGCACATAGCTGCCCAGGATATGCCTGTATGTTATTCCTAAATTTGCACTTTCAGAATCTGTATTTAAGTCAACAAGGTGAAATCACGTCTAAAAACCTTAGACAAGTTGACTTCATGTCCTTTACTGCCCATTAGGACATTTAAAGGGGAACAGTACTTTTTCTGTAATTTTGTTGTTTACAATCAATATTATTGTTTTTATTTATTTATTTTTTTTGTCCTGTCCAGCTTCTCAGGCAAATCATATAGTTGATGGAGATGCCCATATCGGCTGTTCAGATTTACTTTACAAAAGAGAAGTGTATGATACTTCTCTTGTTGCCTTATTTGTATTTGACTTTATTAAATGTATTTATATTATCATTTGGTGCAGCCGGGCCGGAGCAGGAGGGGATAGAAAGAGAAAAAAAGGAAGACAAAGGGGGGAATTGTGGGTACAAGAGGGGGATTAGACAGAGAGACAAAAACTTAGACAGAGAGACAAAAACTTACAATCAATATTAGAGACAAGAACACAAAAGTGTTTGTGGGTTTTTTTTTAGCTGAATTGAACCGCCGTGGGCCCTGTGATGAGGTGGCGACTTGTCCAGGGTGTACGCCGCCTTCTCCCGATTGTAGCTGACATAGGCTCCAGCGCCCCCCGCGACCCCGAAGGGAATAAGCGGTAGAAAATGGATGGATGGATGAACCGCCGTGTTGCAACAACCGGCAAAAATAGAAGCTCTGCGTATATTTAGCCCATGGATCCGGAATGACAACGCCATGGGGGTGCCGTACTGCAGGCAGTGGAAACGGACACATTGACTTAAATAAAAATGGAAAGTGTCCGCCGCCGTGGGGGTTACACACCGCAGCCGTGATGCATCCTGTGGAAATCAGGGGTTTGTAATCACAAATCAGGAGGGTTCATGTCATGTAAAATCTACTTTTCTTGCCTGTATAGTATATGGCCTAAAAGCCATAATCGCAATATTTATTGCAGCCTCTTGCGATAATGATATACTGTATGTCACAATATATTATTTGGCATGTAAATGATAATACAACCATTTCAAAACAGGTTACAAAGGCTCCTAATTTGACTGTGCAGTAACATATTTTGTCATTTCTGGTTGTAGTCATTTGTCAAAACTATTATTAACCTACTTGCTAATTTATTGTTAATATCTGGTTACTTTCTGTTGTAACATCCATCCATCCATCCATCTTCAACCGCTTATCCGGAATCGGGTCGCGGGGACAGCAGCTCCAGCAAAGACCCCCAGACTTCCCTCTCCAGAGCAACATTTGCGACTTCCTCCTGGGGAATCCCGAAGCGTTCCCAGGCCAGAGAGGAGATGTAATCCCCCCATCTGGTCCTTGGCCTGCCGCGGGGCCTCCTCCCAGTGGGACGTGCAACGAGGACCTCCCTAGGGAGACGCTCGTGAGGCATCCGCACGAGATGCCCGAACCACCTAAGCTGGCTCCTTTCCAAGCGAAGGAGCAGCGGCTCTACTCCGAGTCTCTCTCGGGTGACTGCACTTCTCACCCTATCTCTAAGGGAGATGCCAGCCACCCTTCTGAGGAAACTCATTTCGGCCGCTTGTATCCGCGATCTTATTCTTTCGGTCATTACCCACACTTCATGACCATAGGTGAGAGTAGGAATGTAGATAGCTCGGTAGACCGAGAGCTTTGCCTTCTGGCTCAGCTCCCGTTTCGTCACAACTGTTGTTGTAACATGTTTTTATCTAATGTACACTTATGTTGAAATGCAATAAATGTCATGTCTTTTGATCATGTTTTGTTTGGCTGTGTTCTGTTGGCTTTTGGACTCTTTTAGTTCCTGTTTTCACTCCCTTGCTTTGTCACCATGACGACCATTAGGTTCACCTGTTTCACCTGTTGGACTCATGCACCTGTTTTCAATCACCACATGACTATTTAAGCCTGTCATTTTCTGTTGGTCGTCTTGGCGTCATTACTCTGGTTATGTATCACTCTGCTTCAGGCCATGTTTACTGCTTCATGCCATTTCCTAGTTCATGCTGCTCTGCTGTTTTCTTTCCAAGTAAGTTTTGGTTTATTCATGTCACTTTTAGCGAGTCTTTTGTTTCATGTCCATAGTTTTGCCTTTGTGGTAGTTTTTGTTTCTTAGCCAAGTTTGTTCTCCGCCTTGTGCGCGCGCCTTTTGTTTGCACTTTTTATAGATAAATTAAAACATGTATTTACCTTCACGCCATGTCCGGTCCGTTTCTATTGCATCTCGGGAAAACAATCCATGCAGTTTACTGCACCATAGTCCTAGTCATGACAATAAACACATATTCTTCTGTTGTTTGGATACTTTACATTAGTTTTGGGGCGATACTATATATTTGGGAACTAATCCAATACCAAGTGTTTCCAGGGGCGGTATTGATTATACCAATGCTGATACTTCAAAATTTTCAAGATCATTCATGATTACATTTTTGATCCCAATAATAATCAGACAGAAACACAGGATGACGGAGTAACAATGTAAATTATATATTAAAATTATATCCTTATTCCCTTTATACAACATTTATAATGAAGTCAATAGTGCAAAATAATTCAACACAAGCAAAAACTACTATTTGTCCTTAATACCTGAGTTGTGCAGTATTGACCATTCAATCAATCAATCAATTAATGTTTATTATAGATTTTAAACTGTTTTTAGCTTTTAACTTTTTTAACTGTTTTTAACTTTTAAACTGATTTTTATCTAACAAACAGTTCTTAGGGTAATTTATATTTGCTTTTTCAATGTGTATTTTTATTTCTGTTTTAAATGTTATTTTTTAGTCTGTCCTTTGCCTCTATTTCTTTGTGGTGTACAGCCCTTTGTTTTTCAACTGTGCTTGTTTTTAAAGGGCTTTATAAATAAATTTGGTATGGTATGGTATTTATATACCCCTAAATCACAAGTGTCTCAAAGGGCTGCACAAACCACAACGACATCCTCGGTTCAGAGCCCACATAAGGGCAAGGAAAAACTCACAACCCAGTGGGACGTCGATGTGAATGACTATGAGAAACCTTGGAGAGGACCGCAGATGTGGGTGACCCCCCCTTTAGGGGAGACCGGATGCAATGGACGTCGAGTGGGTCTAGCATAATATTGTGACAGTCCAGTCCATAGTGGATCTAACATAATAGTGAGAGTCCAGTCCATAGTGGGGCCAGCAGGAGGCCAGCAGGAGACCATCCCGAGCGGAAACAGGTCAGCAGCGCAGAGATGTCCCCAACCGATGTACAGGCGAGCGGTCCACCCCGGGTCCCGACTTTGGACAGCCAGCACTTCATCCATGGCCACCAGACATTGTCCAAAAAGGGGGTCAACTGGTCTAAAAACGGGGTCTATTTAAAGGCTAGAGTATACAAATGAGTTTTAAGATGGAACTTAAATGCTTCTACTGAGGTAGCATCTCTAACCGTTACCGGGAGGGCATTCCAGAGTACTGGAGCCCGAACAGAAAACGCTCTATAGCACGTAGACTTTTTTTGGGCTCTGGGAATCACTAATAAGCCGGAGTTCTTTGAACGCAGATTTCTGGCCGGGACATATGGTACAATACAATCGGCAAGATAGGATGGAGCTAGACCATTAACTGATATTATACTTAGTATCATTATTGTCAATATTTGTATTGATCTGCCCACCCTTGTTTATGTTTAATCAATCAATCAAAGTTTATTGATATAGCCCTTAATCTCAAGTGTCTCAAATTGCTGCACAAGGCACAACGAGATCCTCGGCTCAGATCCCACATCAGGGCAAGAAAAAACTCAACCCAATGGGCGTAATGAGAAACCCCGGACAACCGGTGAAATGGATGCCGAGTGGAAACAGTTAATAATGTGAGAGTCCAGTCCATAGTGAGGCCAGCAGGGGAACCTCTTGCATGTAGACACATCGCGGCGCAGAGACGTCATCGACTGATGCATAAGGAGTGGTCACTCCGGGTCCCCACTTCATGTGAAAGTCCAGTTCATTGGGAAGCCAGCAGGGGATCATCTTGAATGGAGACAAGTCAGCAGTGCAGAGACGTCACCAACTGATGCAAAGAGGAGTGGTCCATGCTAGGTCCCAACTTGGAACAGCTAGCGCCTCATCTGTGGTCACCTGATAACCTCTCCACGCAGGAGAGTGGGCAGAGCAGAAAAGAGACGGCTGATCAACTGGTCTAAGAGGGGGGTCTATTTAAGGGCTCTGGTCTCTAAATGAGTTTTAAGATGGGACTTAAATGCTTCTACTGAGGTAGCATCTCTAACTGTTACCGGGAGGGCATTGTAGAGTACTGGAGCCCGAATAGAAAACGCTCTAAAGCCCGCAGACTTTTTTTTGGCTCTGGGAATCACTAATATGCCAGAGTTCTTAGAACGCATATTTCTAGCCGGGACATATGGTACAATACAATCAGCAAGACAGGATGGAGCTAGGCTGTTTGGTATTTTGTAAGTAAGTAGTAAAACCTTAAAGTCACATCTTAAGTGCACAGGAAGCCAGTGCAGGTGAGCCAGTATAGGCGTAACATGATCAAACTTCCTTGTTCTTATCAAAAGTCTTGCAGCCGCATTTTGTACCAACTGTAATCTTTTAATGCTAGACATAGGGAGACCTGAAAATAATACGTTACAGTAATCGAGACGAGGCGTAACGAACGCATGAATAATGAATAAAGAGCTCTAGCTTAGGAGTTAGCTATACTCTTTTGTATCCCCCTCTGGTTGTAATGTTTAACGAGCCTTTGTCCTCCAGACACCTTTGTTGCTTGTCTCTGTCAAATTTGCGGGACACAGGCAGAATGTGTCATCAACATGACTTAACAATAGTACAAAACCCAAAACCAGTGAAGTTGGCACGTTGGGTAAATGGTAAATAAAAACAGAATACAATGATTTGCAAATCCTTTTCAACTTACGGTATATTCAATTGAATAGACTGCAAAGACAAGATACTTAACGTTCATACTGGAAAACGTTGTTATTTTTCGCAAATATTAGCTCATTTGGAATTTGATGCCTGAAACATGTATAAAAAAAGCTGGCGCAAGTGGCAAAAAAGACTGAAAAAGTTGAGGAATGCTCATCAAACACTTATTTGGTACATCCCACAGGTGAACAGGCTAATTGGGAACAGGTGGGTTATGATTGGGTATAAAAGCAGCTTCCATGAAATGCTCAGTCCTTCACAAACAAGGATGGGGCGAGGGTCACCACTTTGTCAACAAATGCGGGAGCAAATTGTTTAAGAACAACATTTCTCAACCAACTATTGCAAGGAATTTAGGGATTTCACCATCTACTATAGTACAAGACTGGCCTGCCTGTAGTCCAGACCTGTCTCCCATTGAAAATGTGTGGCGCATTATGAAGCCTAAAATACCACAACGGAGACCCCCGGACTGTTGAACAACTTAAGCTGTACATCAAGCAAGAATAGGAAAGAATTCCACTTGAAAAGCTTCAAAAATTGGTCTACTCAGTTCCCAAACGTTTACTGAGTGTTGTTAAAAGGAAAGGCCATGTAACACAGTGGTAAAAATGCCCCTCTGCCAATTTTTTTGCAATGTGTTGCTGCCATTAAGTTGTAAGTTAATGATTATTTGCAAAAAAAAAAAATTGTTTCTCAGTTCGAACATTAAATATCTTATCTTTGCAGTCTATTCAATTGAATATTAGTCGAAAAGAATTTGCAAATCATTGTATTCTGTTTTTATTTACGAATTACACAACGTGCCAACTTCACTGGCTTTGGGTTTTGTATTTAAAGCTCTATTGTTACCCAAATTCATATCATTTACATCGTGTGCCGTCTCAAACTATGGAGGCATTGATGACATATTTATAAAACAGTTTTTCTTTGTTCCAAACAAGCCATTTGAGCTTTGCCCCGACTTTTGACTGTTGTTTTAAAATGATTAGTTCCAGCTCAAACAACAATGTGAATGTTACTTCCGTCGCCATTGTTTACTACAACTACTACACGCAGGAAACTAATAACTAATTAACAAGAGTTGTGGTTGGTCACTCAGAAAAACAATTATGTGATGTGAAAGCATATTTCAGCCTTCAGAGCCTTGCCTCAATACGTGGACGATACACAGAAGGATTTACCTGTATCAACAAACAGGACTCTGGCACAAGGAGTCGTAGAGTTAGCAACCCACGGCTCTTTAGTGCCACCCTAGTGGCTCCCTGGAGCATTTTTAAAAATAATTGAAAATGGAAAAAGATGGGGGGGAAAATATTTGTTTTGTTTTAGTATGTTTTTTGTTTGAGGACAAACATGACACAAACCTTCCCAATTGTTAGGAAGCCCACTGTTTAATATGTTTGTGTGTATGCTACACTGATGAGAGTATTTGGGGAACATCGTTTTGTCCTACTAATTTCAGCGGTTCTTGAACTCACCATAGTGTGGATTGTGACGCAACAGTTTGTTTACATGTAAAATCTTCCACTCCTTCTTCATCTAATTTTGTACACCAAAAGTTTTATGCTGTGCGTGAATGCACAAAGGTGCGCTTTGTTGATGTTATTGACTTGGAGTGCTAATCAGGCTTATTTTGTCAGTGCACGACTGCAAGCTAATCAATGCTAACATGCTATTTAGGCTAGCTGTATGTACATATTGCATCATTATGCCTCGTTTGTAGGTATATTTGAGCTAATTTGGTATCCTTTACTTTTATCCACTTCATATACAATTTAGTTTTGCATGTCTCATGACACACTATCTGCATTTCAGATAGTTGTTTGGGTGCCATGTTGTTCCAGACCACAGCAAACATTACCTAGTTTGCCAAAGATTGTAATAAATCTATTAAAAGAAGAGAGCCTGCCGTTCCCTTTAACTTGGACACACACATCTATAACTTTGGCCATTAAAAGCCAGTAATTTCCAGGAGTTATCTCACCTTCTGAGTAGCCTCTGATTTACTAATGGTTTCTAATGTTGTAAAAATATATAGAATAAATATTACATTTCAACATTTCTGTCAACGAAGATTTGCGTCAGCCTGCGACACATTTTGATAGTAGGCTAATATAGCTAATATATACACTTACATCATGTGGAACAAACATTGTACAGGGTAACAGAACACGAACGCTGATGGATCGTCACAAGGCGCCCCGTAAAAGGTGGGAAATAGGTAGACACTGGGGTAGACCTGGGTAAATAAAGTTCCTCCAGTGTTTCCCACAAGATTGTAGATTTAGATCTTCAGTAACTTTTAGGAGTTCTTGCCAACTGGGTGGGACTTTTGGAAGGTTCCTGGAACCTTGATTGGTTGAACACAGTTGGGGGCGTTCCTAAAACGTCTTATTCGAATACAGAATGCTGGACGACTTGTTCATATGTTATTTTTTGTGTATTTCTATTACAACAAAGTGACGATGGATAGAAGGAAGAATGAAAGAAACTTTCGACTTGCAGGATATTTTGTGGGCATCTTTGTGTTAAAACCCCTGATCAGTGGAACTACCTTGCAGTGTTTTTACTCGGCCGTATAGTCTTTAAACTATATACAGTTTAGTGTTGTTGTGCGACTGGATGAAAAGAGACGTCGGAGACGCTTTACTGAACCAAAAGTTGCTTTATTACAAGCGAGCATCATTATACAGGTCTGCAGTTCCCTGGAGGAACCTAGGTCAAAAAATGAAGGACTCCTAAATTGGAAAAGCCAAACCACCAGTCTTATATTCCTACCTCCTGTCTGTGTGTGTGTATGTGCTAAGTCAGGAGAGCACATCCTGACCATAAAAGGAGATGTTTGTGGGTAAGTGTCTGGAAAACAACTGCTCTAAGTCATAACTTAAATGTTGGCGTTGAGCTGGACAGGTAGTCTCCTCTCAAGGATATGGTTATCACTTTTGCATTCCGAAGTCCCAATTAGGGCCTCTTTTCTAGGAGAAGTGATCCAATCCACCTGCGAATATCAAACTAAGGGCCCTTATCTTATTATGTGCTCAAACTGAAATACCACTGTTTACTTCAACTCGGAGGTTTGCTTTTTCCAAGATGAACATGAACATTCACCATATGCAAAACATAATATGAGTTAATAAATTCACTTGAGTGTACAGACTCTTTTAAACATATTTACAGAGGAGTATGTCAGAATAATTGTATCTAAGTTATCACAAAACTTTGTGTTGCCATGAGTTCCCGGCGAGAGGACAAAAGCTGTCTTTGATCCTACCAAGAAGAAGGCTTGTAAAACTCCACTGTGTAGGATGGGAAGCAACATGAAGATGTTCTGTTTCTTTGATGTATTGTAATCCACAGAAAGATTTTTGTCTTGACCCGAGAACTACAAAGCGGAGAGGAAGCAGGACCAGACTCCCCTCGAGGCGACCTCTTCTTTGAACTGTTTTACGACCTTTTCTTTGAACTGTTTTGTAACAAAGGCGATGGCTGTTTACGACCCCCGACCCTTAGAAACAGCTGTTGCCATGTAATCAGGGAAAGTCCAAATAAAAGAGGAGGCGTGCAATCTTTCGTCGGAGAGTACAGTCCAGACGTTTCTCCTCAATTGAGCCAAATTGAATTCTGTCTCTGTTTAATTCCTTGCTTCTTGTCTTGTTTAATAGATGTCATCAGTGTTTGAACCTGACAGAGTATCAAGCCGGCCTTGAAGGAACGACCTCACCTGCTTATTACTGTGAGACTTTGTTGGATAAATGTGAAATAAAAGAGGCAGTACACGAGTGGAACAAAGGTAAATGACATCAAATATTAACTTTTTACTTTATTACATGTTGTAAAAGTAGTCAGTGACACTCCATTTGTGTAGTTACTAGCCTCAACCCGAGTTAACAGGATGCTATTGCTAACATGCCAACGCAAAAGACCATGTGTTTGTGTTGTCGGCGTGAGATAAACACTGACATTGACTATTGATGTATTGTTATTTACAGCTGAAATGGACCATTGGACATTGCGGACAAAACCTGACTGTTTGTAAACAATTCATTGCACTTTAATGTTTATATCATGTTGTTTTGTATATTATTGCTCTGTATTTCATTTACTTAAGTTTTAGTAAAATAACTCTGACCCAATAGTGTCTATTTATTTACATGGTATTGGTATAGAAATATACTAAACCACTCCTCCACATGCCATCAGCCAGATTAGTTTAAACTACCCTAAACTGTTAAATGAGGTGGAAACAAAAACACTTTTCTACAGGGACCTCCAGTTCCAGGAATAAGAGATTCCAGATCCTAGAGTTCTTGAACTTTTGGTGAAAAAGGGCCTATTGTTTGTTAGAATTTTGCATTACACTTAAAGGGGTAATGTTATGATTTATTTCTACATTTAAGACTTCCTTGTGGTCTACATAACATGTAATGGTGGTTATTTGGTCAAAACGTTGCATAGATTATGTTTTACAGATCATCTTCAAGCCACTTTATGTCTGTCTTTTCAGTATGCGCTGTTTTGTGGGTGGTCTTATTTATGTTGTAGTTTTTAGCGCTTCCATATCCCATCTACTGAGAGATAGAAGTTCAAACTATACTCTACTTTGCTATAGAAATTGCAACACCGTGCATGTGCATGTACAAGCCAGTCTGCCCTACAACAAGAGGATTAGAGAAAAGGAAGAAACTTATTGACTACAACGTTGGACTACGATGGCGGACTCGTGCAAAGCTCTTCGGGTAAAAATATACCATATATGGAGTTATCTGGTATCACTAAAATGACTAATTTGGAGGAAGTATAAAGAAAGGCAAGATTGATTTGTATTTTTTAAATATTTCCACTATTGCCTCCATTTGTTTGATTTCACATTTTTGAGACTTTTGCAGTATCCCAAATACACAAAAATAGATGCCAACAGGTAGGAAAAGTTGTTTTGCCTAATAGGACCCATTTAAACAGTCTTTTTTGACTGAAATGTGCTATATAACTATTAATAGATAACTCAATTGACAAATGTAATGACACATTAGTAAGCTAGCTTTGAAGCTTACATGTAGATAATATATAAACAGGCAAAGTCATTGCAAATAGAGAGACAGGCATTATATCAACTACTGTATTTATTACAGCATGGTACTGAAAGGCGTTAAAAGACAAAGCTAATAAACTAGCATTTGAGATACTTTCATTTCCTCGGTTTTAAAGTTTCTTCTTTCTACATGTACTCTGGCTTTTACATGTACGATTGGATGCTAAACTCCCCCGCCGTTACAATTTTTAGGAAACAAATTGCGTATTCCGTCATGTGACTTCTTTCAGGAAGTGAAAAACAGTGGTGGTCAACCAAGCCAAGCAGCGCACTTGAGTACGATCTTCCTGCAAAAAGCAGAAACGAGCAAAAAAAATCAAACTGTGCTATGGAATAAATCCCAACATTTTAACAAAATAGATTTTCGGTTTGTATCGAGGATTATCCGTCGGTGGAGTTCCCAGACATATCGACCTATGTTATGCTCCAGACGTCATTTTACACGACAAAACAGATGATACGTTGGAAAAGCATGTAGCCCTACAAGGATATTGGTATCAATTGGTATAAATCATGCATCGTATTTGGTTGCATTTTAGCATTCAAGTTTGCGTCTTGCGAGGAAGCGTCCATGTAAACAAAGAGCGCCTTATCGGCGGTCACTCGAACGAGTATGACGATCCTCCTGGTAGGGGGGTATCCCTTTATGGAGGATGCCTGTGCGTGACTTTGTTTAACGTGGGGAAACTGGTGCACAGACAGTCACCACAAGATCCTTGACAGATCCGGGTCAGGGTCCAGTGGCATGGAGTCCAAGACGACTGGGGACCCTTTTCTGCTGCAGCCTTCATCCGCCATCCCAGCCATTGTGACGCTCCACAGTCATCCTCCGCCTGTTCCACCGTTGAGGTCTTGGGTTGTTATTTCCCCATAACTGGGCCCACATGGATGTGGGGGTGCCTTCTTCCGCCTGCTCCGCAGTTGAAGTCTTCACCGTATCCCTGGCTAGGGGGCAGTTAGGTACTAGGCCTTTGCCAAGGGCCACCTGGGGTAACAGTAGTAAAGGGGTTAACCTCCTAGTGCCCCAAGACCCCATAGAGGAGCCTCCACTGCCGGATGCACTTTAACGTCATGCCCAGGACAAAAGAGCGACTACCATAGCACCCAACAACTGACACCCGCGACTGCATATTCGTTTAACAAACTAACAATTCTAACAAAATCACCCTTTTTTCCATTTTTTGTCGTGTTGTCATATGTACTCTGACACATTTGTGCACAAAATAAACAAGAGGGGAGATGTAGAAGTACCTTTCCTGACAAAATATCATTAACCCTGGTTTTCTAGTTTCCGTTTGTTAATAATAAAACACAAACAATATCAAGATATCACCTAAAGCCCCTAAAGCTGACCAACACGCCAGATTGTAGTCACCTGGAGGCGTGTCTATATGAAATTAAACAAAGGATGTCCACTAACTGAATGCTGATTATCGGTCATGTTAGACACCAACACCTATTTAATAATACCACCTTAACATTTGACAACCAAACAATTACACAAAGCGACTCGGTAAAGAATCTCGGTATTATCTACGACCCAACTCTCTCATTTGAGTCACACATTATATATACTGTCTCACCTGCACTGGCTTCCTGTGCACTTAAGATGCAACTTTAAGGTTTTACTACTTACGTATAAAATACTAAACGGTCTAGCTCCATCCTATCTTGCTGATTGTATTGTATCATATGTCTCGGACAGAAATTTGCGTTCAAAGAACTCCGGCTTATTAGTTATTCCCAGAGCCCAAAAAGTCTACAGCAGGGGTCACCAACGTGGTGCCCGCGGGCACCAGGTAGCCCGTAAGAACCAGATGAGTAGCCTGCTGGCCTGTTCTAAAAATAGCTCAAATAGCAGCACTTATCAGTGAGCTGCCTCTATTTTTAAAATGTTATTTATTTACTAGCAAGCTGGTCTCGCTTTGCCCGACATTTTTAATTCTAAGAGAGACAAAACTCAAATAGAATTTGAAAATCCAAGAAAATATTTTAAAGACTTGGTCTTCACTTGTTTAAATAAATTCATAATTTTTTTTACTTTGCTTCTTATAACTTTCAGAAAGACAATTTTTGAGAAAAAATACAACCTTAAAAATGATTTTAGGATTTTTAAACACATATACCTTTTTACCCTTAAATTCCTTCCTCTTCTTTCTTGACTATTTAAATCAATGTTCAAGTAAAACATTTTTTTTTATTGTAAAGAATGATAAATACATTTTAATTTAATTCTTCATTTTAGCTTCTGTTTTTTCGACAAAGAATATTTGTGAAATATTTCTTCAAACTTATTATGATTAAAATTCAAAAAAATTATTCTAGAAAATCTGTAGAATCAAATTTGAATCTTATTTCAAAGTCTTTTGAATTTCTTTTAAAATTTTTGTTCTGGAAAATCTAGAAGAAATAATGATTTGTCTTTGTTAGAAATATAGCTTGGTCAAATTTGTTATATATTCTAACAAAGTGTAGACTGGATTTTAACCTATTCAAAACATGTCATCAAAATTCTAAAATTAATCTTAATCAGGAAAAATTACTAATGATGTTCCATAAATTAATTTTTTTAAATTTTTTCAAAAAGATTCGAATTAGCTAGTTTTTCTCTTCTTTTTTTTGGTTGAATTTTGAATTTTAAAGAGTCGAAATTGAGGATAAACTATGTTTAAAAATTTAATTGTAATTTTTTTGTGTTTTCTCCTCTTTTAAACCGTTCAATTAAGTGTAAATATCATTAATTATTAATCATAATATAGAGTTAAAGGTAAATTGAGCAAATTGGCTATTTCTGGCAATTTATTTAAGTGTGTATCAAACTGGTAGCCCTTCGCATTAATCAGTACCCAAGAAGTAGCTCTTGGTTTCAAAAAGGTTGGTGACCCCTGGTCTACAGGCTTTAGAGCGTTTTTCTATTCGGGCTCCAGTACTCTGGAATGCCCTACCGGTAACAGTTAGAGATGCTACCTCAGTAGAAGCATTTAAGTCCCATCTTAAAACTCATTTATACACCCTAGCCTTTAAATAGACCCCCCTTTTAGACCAGTTGATCTGCCGCCTCTTTTCTGTTCTGCCCCCCTCTCCTGCATGGAGTTATCAGGTGACCACAGATGACGCGCTAGCTGTTCCAAGGCGGGACACAGGATGGACCACTCCTCTTTCATCAGTTGGTGAAGTCTCTGCGTTGCTGAATTGTCTCCATTCAAGATGATCCCCTGCTGGCCTTCCAATGGAGTGGACTTGCACATGAAGTCGGGACCCGGGATGACCACTCCTTTTGCATCAGTGGGTGACGTCTCTGCCCCGCGACGTGTCCACATGCAAGAGGTTTCCCTGCTGGCCCCACTATGGACTGGACTCTCACATTATTAACCGTATCCACTCGGTATCCATTGCACCGGTTGCGCGGGTGTGGTGTCATTCTGAAATGTTTTATGGTGCATGGATGTTTTTTATAACCTTGAGACAACCTTGAGACCTCCGATACCGGGAGGTGGGGGGTGGGGGGCGTGGCCGGGGGTGGGTCGGGGGCGTGGTTTAAGGGCGTGGTTAATAGGGGAGTATATTTACCAACTCAAGTATTTCATATATATATATATATATATATATATATATATATATATATATATATATATATATATATATATATATATATATATATATATATATATGAAATACTTGACTTTCAGTGAATTATATATATATATATACAGTATATATATATATATATATATATATATATATATATATATATATATATATATATATATATATATATATATATATATATATATATATATATATATATATATATATATATATATATATATATATATATATATATATATTTATTTATTTTATTATACATATAAATAAAATAAATACTTGAATTTCAGTGTTCCGGAGGCTATCTAGTAGATGGCAGTATTGTCCTGTTTAACTTCTCCGTTCATGACTGAGTATATCATTTCGGCCACCGTGTTCAATGGAGAAGTCTGTTCTACAAAATGTACAGGCAACATACCAAATATGTGTTATATGTGTTTTATGTTGCACGATTACACCAAGAAAAATTCCTAGTTTGTGAACCCGTTCTCAAACAATGGCAATAAAACTATTCTGATTCTGATTCTGATTCTGATTCTGAACTGTCCTGGATGAACTGAAATTCTTGTTTCCATTCGTTTTGGAACTTGCAAGAGTATTTCTTCATCTTGCTCGTCGACGGCGTCGCCATGTCTGTAACTTCCTCGTTCTTCTGCTTCGTCTCCTTGTTGTGTGCGCAGTTGTGCACTCTACTCTCTAAAAGCCCTAGATGTTATGACGTCATTGGGCAGGCAAGCTGTTTATATTGTGGGAAAGCAGACGTGAGAACAGGCTGTCCCCACTCAGGTCCGCATTGAGCTGGAGGGGGCGTGGCCTCCAGCTCCTGCTGAATACCGGGAGTTTGTCGGGAGAAAATTTCTGCCGGGAGGTTATCGGGAGAGGCGCTGAATACCGGGAATCTCCCGGTAAAACCGGGAGGGTTGACAAGTATGCATTAAATGCTGCACTTGGGTTCCTCGAAAGCAGGGGTGGGCAAAACTTTTGGCTCAGGGGCCACATTGGCTTTTGAAATTTGACAGACGGGCTGGGCGAGCACATGATGCATTTCAACGCATATCATATATGTTGGAACTAAGAGTAGGCTTCTCAAACATGGGCTATTTTAATCATAATACATCTATTTTCAACAATATCATATCAGAACATCAAAGAAACATAAACATGATAATTAAGGGTTAACACTTACATTCTCGTTTAGTGGGAGCAGTGTTGTTGATCACCCTTTTTTGCCAGAGCGTCAAAGTCTTGTATCAGTTTTGTTGTAGCAATTCTCAAACCAGATCTTTGCTCAATACTGTTTTAGTATTTGGCGGGCCGTATTAAAGGGACCAACAGGCCGGATGTGGCCCTCGGGCCGTAGTTTGCCCACCCTCTGCTCTAAAGAATGGTAATTGGTCACCGTTGCCCTGTGATACGCATGCTATCCACAAGATGGAAACAGAGCATCGACATATTTATTGACTTTTAAAATGAATTGAAATCTCCCTGCAACTAGATTCATGACGTCTTGCGGGCCAAATAGAAGGTACATTATTGTCGGGGAGGGGGCGATCTTGGAACATTATACTTGCCAACCCTCCCGGATTTTCCGGGAGACTCCCGGAATTCAGCGCCTCTCCCGAAAACCTCCCGGAAGAAATTTTCTACCGAAAATCTCTCGGAATTCAGCCGTAGCTGGAGGCCACGCCCCCTCCAGCTCCATGCGGACCTGAGTGGGGACAGCGGCGACAGTCTGTTTTCACGTCCGCTTTCCCACGATATAAACAGCGTGCCTGTCCAATGACGTCATAACTGTAGAATGATCGAGGTTGAGTTCTTGGTTTCTTATGTGGGTTTATTGTTAGGCAGTTTCATTAACATCCTCCCAGCGCGGTAACAACACACAACAACAGCAGTCACGTTTTCGTCTACCGTAAAGCAGTTCGTCTGCCGTAAACTGCAATGTTGTGACACTCTTAAACAGGACAATACTGCCATCTACTGGATAGCCTCCGGAACACTGAAATTCAAGTATTTCTTTTATTTATATGTATAATAAAATAAATATTTATATATATCTATATATATAGCTAGAATTCACTGAAAGTCAAGTATTTCATATATATATATATATATATATATATATATATATATATATATATATATATATATATATATATATATATATATATATATATATATATATATATATATATATATATATATATATATATATATATATATATGTATATATATGTATATATATATATATATTAGGGCTGCAACTACTAATCGATTAAATTGATTAAAATCGATTACCAAAATAGTTGGCGATTAATTTAGTCATCGGTTCGTTGGAACTATGCTATGCGCATGCGCGGAGGCTTTTTTTTGTTTGTTTGTTGTTGTTTTTTGTTTTTTTTTGTTTTTTTTGTTGTTGTTGTTTTTTTATAAACCTTTATTTATAAACTGCAACATTTACAAACAGCTGAGAAATAATAATCAAAATAAGTACAAAAACAGTACAAAACAGTGCCAGGGCGGCACTGAGGCTACGTCTCATGAGGTGGCGTAAGCTAGCCAATGATGTGTCATGTGCAGCTCACGTGACGACGGCGTCTCCTTTGCTGGAAAAATTCGAAAAATGGCGCAGGAAAACACTACCGATAGTTTAGCGGAGAAACATCTTGAGATTATTGTTTCAATGGAGAAAAGTGTACGACCTAAGTCGTCAAAAGTTTGGGAACACTTCACTTTAAAGACTTCAAAGAAGACCGTATCTTGCAAAACGGCACGGAAGTACAACATTGCTTCAGGAGCACCTGAAGAAGAAAAATGTTGGAGCCATGGATGAAGGGAAGAACTCATGGTACGTAACTTTTTAAGTCCATAGTGGCAACAAGCATTCATGAGTTCAGCTTTTTTTTGAGTAACGTTAAAGTTATGCCTTTGTTGCAACGCGGGGCTGATAATGTGTCTCCGGCACATTTGACTCCGTTTTGAGAGAGAAAACGCACGGTTACCAATTTCGAAATAAACGTAACGGACAGAAATATCTCAGGTTGGTTTCATAATGGATCAATGTAGCCGGGCCCGATAAAGCTATATAAATATATTTAGATTTGAGTGACGCTTTAGTATAACTAAACGTTATGAAGGTGCTGGAATATTTCATGCTATTATTCAGAGGCAGCCTAAAATTAATCCTTTATTATTCACAACAGAAACGTGTACAATATCTGATTCAGTTCTGATGAGTTACATTTCTGTGTTATTGTTGGTGTATGCTGCATCCCCAATGTCCACAACATGGTGCCAGTATGCTGTTTTTTTTCAATAAAATACTGGAAAGGATAGAAATGTAGTTTGTCTCTTTCATCCGATTATTAATCGATTAATCGAAGTAATAATCGACAGATTAATCGATTATCAAATTAATCGTTAGTTGCAGCCCTAATATATATATATGACATATAGAATGAGTTGGTGAATTCTAGCTGTAAATATACTCCTCCCCTCTTAACCACGCCACCAACCACGCCCCGCCCTAACCACACCCCCGACCACGCCCCCAACCACACACCCCACCTCCCGGAATCGGAGGTCTCAAGGTTGGCAAGTATGGTGAACATTGAAGCCCTAATCAATTCCGGGGCGGATGATTGTTTTGTTCATTTCGACTTTGTTAAACGTTTTGAGATACCTCTTACTCTTTCAGCGAGTCTAAAACAGTGTGTTCTCTTGATAGGCAGGTCCTAGCTCATATTACGCATCAAACTGTGGACCTTACTTTAATTCTGGATGGCAATCATCATGAAAAACTTCAGATTTTTTGGGATCTCAGTCAGCACCTTTAGTTCTGGGTATTACCTGGCTTAAGATTCACGACCCTTGTATTGATTGGTCCAAGCCTGTAGTTATTGGCTTGTGCTCATTTTGTTTTGCTTGTGTGTCTCCGTGCCGCCTTTCCACGGGCACCACTGTCTGCTCAGGTTAGCTGTGTGAGCATTAATTTGTCTTTGTTCCTATTGAATATCTTTGCTTTAAGGTGGTTGGTTTTATTCTTAACCTTAACATTCTACAGAGGCACTATAGAGAGCCTACTGACCAACAGCATCTCTGTCTGGACTGGAGCCTGCAGTGCCTCTCAGACTGGAAGTCTCTGCAGAGAGTGGTGAGGACGGCGAAAAAAATCATCAGGACTCCTCTTCCTCCTATCCAGGAGATCGCAAAAAGCCGCTGCCTGACCAGGGCTCAGAAAATCTGCAGAGACTCCTCCCACCCCCACCAAGGACTGTTTTCACTACTGGACTCTAGAAAGAGGTTCTGCAGCCTCCGTAGCAGATCCTCCAGGTTCTGTAACAGCTTCTTCCCTCAGGCCGTAAGACTCTTGAACGCATCATAATAATTCCCCCAAAAAATGGATTAACTCGCTGGAATATAAAGACAATATAACATACATCCATAAACGTGGATGCATATGCAAAAGTGCAATTTATTTATCTGTACAGTAATCTATTT
Organism: Entelurus aequoreus; assembly: GCF_033978785.1. NCBI lineage: Eukaryota > Metazoa > Chordata > Actinopteri > Syngnathiformes > Syngnathidae > Entelurus > Entelurus aequoreus. The sequence continues at coordinate 38,394,868 of NC_084748.1, read as the reverse complement.
ATTTATATCTGCACCTTACTGCTCTTTTATCCTGCACTACCATGAGCTAATGCAACAAAATGTTGTTCTGAAATGTACTGTAAAGTTCGAATTTGGATGACAATAAAAAGGAAGTCTAAGTCTTCAGTAAGGACTGTGCCTTGTTGTTCTATTGACTTCCTTACTTGGGCGACCTTGCCTACAGAATGGCTGATTAATATTTCCTTACCAGAACGTCGTTATGTTCTTGTATAGACTTGAGGACACTTAATGATATCATGGTGGATACCCTCTTCCACTTATGGAAGCTGCATTCACTCCTTTACATTTCGCTACTGTTTTTTCCAAAGTAGACCTGTGCAATGCCAACCACTTGGTGCTGATAAGAAAGGGGGAAGAGTGGAGGACTGTGAAGTGAATGAATTAACTCATATTATGTTTTGCATATGGTGAATGTTTATATTCATCTTAGAGAAAGCAAACCACCTGGTTAACTAGTAGGTATTTCACTTTGGGCACATAATAACATAGGGCCCTTTAGTACTGACATTTGTGTGTGGATTGGGTCAGTTCTTGCTGAGGAAAAGGCAATAAAATTGGACCTTGGTATGCAAAAGTGATGGCCCTATCCGTGAGAAGAGACTACATGTTTAGCCTAATGACAGCATCTAAGATAGGACCGGCATCTGTTTTCTTTTCAGTCACTTACACACAAACATCCCCTTTATGGCCAGGATGCGCTCTCCTGACTTAGCACACACACACAGACAGGAGGTAGGAATATAAAACTGATGGTTTGGCTACTCCAAATTAAGAGTGTTTCATTTTCTTGCCCTGAACTCCTCCAGGAACTACAGTCCTGTATAATGAATGCCCCATAGCAAGAAGATAGTGAAAAAGAAGAAGCTTATCAACTACTGCAGGGGTGTCCAAACTTTTTCCACTGAGGGCCGCAAACGAAAAAATGAAAGCATGTGGGGGCCATTTAGATATTTTTCATTTTCAAACCATAACAAAATATATGGATTTTTGAAATTTATTTTACCTTTAGGGGTTCCGGGGACCATAAAGGGTCTCAGTTATTAAAATGTTAAAAATAAGTCTAATTTTTATTTTTATTTTTTATTTAACACTTACAGTAAATCTCTATATCAACTTTAAAAAAAAAAGGTTTTATGGCTTTTCTGTCAAAAACAACTTTGTTTTTTTATAGTACAACTGAAATATGCAGTATTTAGTAATTAGAGCCCTAAAATATCAATAATGCAGGACACCATTGATTTTAATTATTTAATATTTTTGAGTAATCACAGTGAAAAGATAAATAAAATACCACTAAATATATTTGGGATCCAAAAAGGTGCCCTACTCATAAAGTGATACATTTTTATTAGTTGTTTTTTTTTTGTACTTTCAACACTTAAGTTACGAGATCAACTTCAGATATATCTGTCGATTTTACGTTTGAACTATTATTTTGTTTGTTTTATGCTCTTTTGTCAAAGAAAACGTTGATGTTTTTATATGGCAACTACACAATATATGCAATATTTACCACATAAAACATTTTCAAGTGAAATATTTGAAGTAATTGGAGCCTTGAAAATAATTCATTATAACTTGGATTTTTTTGTCATTATTTTCTTTTTGAGCAATGGCAAAAAATAAAGAAAGACAAAAGAAGAAAAAAAACAGCCTGCATGGCAGCTTTGTGTCAACATTGCAACTTTTTCTCAATAGATTTCACCTCATTCCACTTTTTTTAATGATAATTTTTATTTTTTGCAATAGCATTTCCGGAATGTGTGGCGGGCCGTTAAACAATTAGCTGCGGGCCGCAAATGGCCCCCGGGCCGCACTTTGGACACCCCTGAACTACGGCATCGACACAGACTACAGTGGCGGACTTGCACAAGTTTTCAGGACTTATGCAGATCTCAAATCCATATCAGCAGGTACCAGAAGGTGAGAAAAGTTGGTTTTGCGTAATATTGTGAAAGAAAACGCCAGATAATATGTCTGCTAATGGGTGCCATTTTGCGGTCCTGATACACACACCATAGTAACACTTGTATCTCTGACTACAGTAGCCGTAATAGTCCGACAATCCATCAAGCGGTGCGGCTTCAAAGTCGTACTAAAACATTTTGACAGATTTTTGAGTGCCGTGTGTAATGTTCTTTATTTTCAATGGAACATTTAAAGTTTTGGTGCTGTTTACTGGCGTCATATTGCAGTCTACACACACTGTATCTCTTATGTGTGACTGACATCTACTGGTCACACTTATCATTTCACCATGTACCAAATAAAATAGCTTTGAGGTCGGTAAGCACAACCAGAATTATTCCATACATTAGGCGCACTGGGTCATAAGGCGCACTGTCGATTTTTGAGAAAATGAAAGGATTTTAAGTGCGCCTTATAGACCGAAAAATACGGTAATGTTATTTTGTGTTGAGACTGATGTGTTGTAATTGCTTTTTCAATCTGTCCACACTCATTTGCAGCTCATTTCCTGAGTTCTGTGTAACATTTATCTGCAACTTATTGTCTGATTATTAGAAATAATGACATCACACTCTGAAGTATAACACATGTTAGTATTTGTGACAATTAGCAGTTAAATATCACACTTATTGGTATTAAAAACACATAATTACAGTCAAAAAAAGGCCAGCATCCAACCAACGCAGCATGGTGAATTATTTATTTTTCAGCAGAAGTTGACTCGTCCTTTATTGAAAAGGTAATCGCACCACGTGAGCGAATGTGGGACTTGTGCCCAGACTGTGCACCACACCCTCAACATCCGAGGTGACTGACACACCGAAGTCACATCCTGTAAAAAGTAAAATAACGGTGCAGTATTGCATTTGCTTTGCCTTCACTTTGAATGGAGACAGAGCAAACATTTGTATGTGCATTTTTCTGGCTCTAATCTTGAGGGAAACTAAATAAAAGTGGTGAAAAATTGCCAGAGATGTTGAATAAACTTCAATGTGCTGAACACAGGATTTCCTGTGCAAGTACAGTTGTACCCACACTGTTGACTGCTATGCTTTTAAGAACATTACTCACGTTATGTAACTTTGCATCTAGCTACGTCTCTGACTATTTTACTAGGTGCATAGACTAAATCTGCAGTCTCTATCAACACAGAGAGTCAGACAAAACCTAAAACTTCAAAAGTGTGTGTGTTTACACAGGGCAAGCCCTTTTTGGAATATAAAACCAAAGCATGAAGCAAAGCAGCTTTTTTGTGTGGGTCTAGAGCAGGGGTGTCCAAAGTGCTGCCTGAGGGCCATTTGCGGTGTGCAGCCCGGGTTTTGTTGAATATTGTTATGAAAAACAACAGTAAGAAAATGCAGGGAAAAAAGAGCAAAAAGACATAATGTACCGTATTTTTCGGACTATATTTCATTTTCTCAAAAATCGACAGTGCACCTTATAACCCGGTGCACCTTAATGTACGGCATAATTCTGGTAGTGCTTACTGACCTCGAAGCAATTTTATTTGGTACATGGTGTAATGATAAGTGTGACCAGTAGATGGCAGTCATACATAAGAGAAGCGTGTAGACTGCAAGATGATGGCAGTAAACAACACCAAAACTTTAAATGTTCCATTGAGAATATAGAACATTACACACGGCGCTCAAAAATCTGTCAAAATGTTTTTAGTACGATTTCGGTAAGCTACAAAGCCGCACCGCTTGATGGATTGTCGGCGCATTAAACATACGAGTATTATTATGGTGTGTGTATAAGGACCGCAAAATGACACCTATTAGCAGACATGTTACCTGGCGTTTTGTTTCGCAATATTATGCAAAAACAACTTTTCTTACCTTCTGGTACCTGCTGATGTGTATTTGGGATCTGCATTGTAGTCCACAACGTAGTCTTAAGCTTCTTCTTTTTCTCTACCTTCTTATGCTGTTGCCATTTCAAATATAAAGTAGTGTAAAGTTCTTACATACATTATATTGCCCAAATTATTTGGCCACCTGCCTTGACTCCATTGGCGTTGTTAGGCCTATTTTAGATGGGCTCAAGCCCCCCTAAAATGTTCTTAAGCCCCCCTAAATAATTTGGTGTTAACATTTTTTTTATTTATTTTTTATTTTTTTTTACAAATACATGCCGACATATTCATTATGAAGTGGCCCGAATATGAGTTGAAATAAATAATCATATAACCTGTCTTTATTCACTCAGTTTCCCCTCACTTCATAGTGTAAGGTAGAGAGCCCCTTTAGTGCGTCGGTATCCAATCCTTTCCACTTGTTCATATAGAAAATGCCCACATCACTCAAAATCCAGTCCGCATTTTCTCTGCGACCTTGCTTGCGGTCCTGCGGGTGTACGAAGCACATTAGCACACAGCACTGCAGAACAAGAACCTTGTGTCTGCAATTGTAAATAATATAGTTTTTAAGTTTTGTGTTTCTTGTAGAATCTATATAAAGTAATATACAATAGCCTATTGTTAAAATAATGACAACAACATCATTGAATATATTTGTTTTATTGTATTGTTACATTAATAGCTGTTGTATTATTATAGGATGGCTTGTTAAACATTTCATAGGATTTTCAGAGGGTGGAAAAACCAAGACATTTAAAATAAAATGTAAAATGAATAAATACATAAAAAGAAAAAGAAAAAAAAATGGTTAAAAGCCATCATCCCGGGGAGCATTTAATTTCGTCCCGTGCATTTTTTTTACCGTCCCTGGGACGACGAGACTACGTTGATCTCAAGCCCTGTAAGTTACATTTTATTGTTTGCATTATTTGTTTCAGCATTGCACTTTGAAGATGGTCCCTCAGCTCTTTGACAGCTTTGGCTCTTTTTCAGATCAGCAGACTAAGTCTTTCTTATTTACAGTATATATAAAAGTTTCTCATTTCTATTCATACTTAATTTCCTTAACGGCTTGCCATAATATATATATATATATACAAATATTATATACAAGCCAAATTATCCCGATCCAGATATTACTTTAATTCAAGTAATTAAGTAATATTTCCAGGGCTTGAATTTACAACCATTTTAGTCACATATGTGCCCAAAATGTAATCTGTGCAACTTCAAAATATTTGGGAACAAACAATTATTGTATTGTGAGTGAAAGTGGTGGCATTAGCCTCTATGTTGTGAATGAATAACATAGAGGCTAATGCCATGACTTTCATAGTGTTTCAGTGTATCTTGAAGGATCATGCAAGTAATTGTTTCTTGTTGATGTTGTAAACAAAATGTCACTGTGCAAGCCCATGTTTGTTGTTGTACTGAACACAGATTGAAAATAAACCGACTGAAATAATAATAATAACAATGAATCATTTCTAAGTCTTTGTTAGCCGTTTGTGAAGTTTTGTGCTCGTGCGCTACGTTCGCTCGCATCCTGCATCTCCTGGGGGCTAAGCCCCCCCTGTCCTTAAAAGCTAGTGACGCCCCTGCTTGACTCACATATGAACTTGAAGTGCAATCCCATTTCTAACCCATAGGGGTTAGAAATGGGACCGCAACCTTTTGCAGCTATTACAGCTTCAACTCTACTGGGAAGGCTGTCCACAAGATTGCGGAGTGTGTTTATAGGAATTTTCGACCATTCTTCCATAAGCGCATTGGTGAGGTCACACACTGATGTTGGTCGAGAAGGCCTGGCTCTCAGTCACTGTTCTACAAACGTAGTTCATCCCAAAGGTGTTAATTGGGTTCAGGTCAGGACTCTGTGCAGGCCAGTCAAGTTCATCCACACCAGACTCTGTCATCCATGTCTTTATGGACCTTGCTTTGTGCACTGGTGCACAGTCTTGTTGGAAGAAGAAGGAATTGGGAGCATGGAATTGTCCAAAATGTTTTGGTATCCAAAGTTCCTTTCATTGGAACTAAGGGGCCATGCCCAACTCCTGAAAAACAACCCCACACCATAATTCTTCCTCCACCAAATTTCACACTCGGCACAGTGCAGTCCGAAATGTACCATTCTCCTGGCAACGTCCAAACCCAGACTCGTCCATCAGATTGCCAGTCTCCATGCCTAAGTGCTTGATTTTATACACCTGGTGGTACATGCCAAGTGATTAGGACACCTGATTCTGATCATTTGGATGGGTGGCCAAATACTTTTGGCAATATAGTGTATATCTGTTCGTAGACCACCTATCAAAACGCTAAAAACAATAGTGGGTTTACATTCTTTACCCACAGAACTTTAGTTATTAGAGTTCCGGTCAGACGGTTTTTCACGGGACACATTTCCGGCGTTGATGTTGCATTATTGAGCCACGGATGAGGAGATGCTGCTCTGTTATTGATTTAAGTAAAGTCTGAATATCATTAAAACAGTTAGCTCCATCTTTTGACACTTCTTCCACTCCCGCTACAACAAAGATGATGGGGAGAAGACGCTGTCGAAGGTGAGCCACGTAAATAAGACCGTCCACAAAACGGCGCATCTTGAAGAGATGCTCAGACAGCTACTTGAAGATGATCTGTAAAACATAATCTATGCAACATTTTGACCAAAGAACCACCATTACATGTTATGTAGACCACAAGAAAATGTTTAAAATTTAGACAAAAAATCATAATATGACCCCTTTAATGCGCCTTATAATCCGGTGTGCCTTTTGTATGAAAATAGACCTGAATAGACCCGCTCATCGGCAGTGCGTCTTATAATCCGGTGCGCCCTATAGTCCGAAAAATACGGTAATTAGAAACTACAATTTTAATTTCTAATAACTCAGGGGTGCATCAATACTGAAAAGTCGAATCATGCAGGGGCCGTTTTGATATTTTTTAAAATTTTGTTAAAATGAAAGAAGATATTGCATTCGGTCAATCGGGTTGAGGCTAATAACTACACAAATGGCGTGTCACTGACTACATTTAAAGCATGTAACAAAGTGAAAAGTGTTTAGTTCTCCAGAAATATAGTTTGTTAAATTTTGCTCACATTCAAAGATTAGCATCAATACGAATGGCCCATTGAATCCTAAATAACACTGCACCAGCACCACTTAAGCACTTTGTCCAGTTTACATCTGCTGTGACAACTAGAAACACACGAGCCTCCACCAGGGGGCAGTGTAGCGTACCCAGATGTAAAACATATTTTGCACAATAAGCCTTTTCATATAAAGCCATGAAGGAATGGGACGACCTCACAACAAACTTGAAAAGTCTAACAGATTACTCTTCATTCACAATTGAAGTTAAAAAGTGGCTTTGGAGCAATCAAAGCTGCTCACACGGTTACTAAGGTGGGCACCTTGTTTGACACATCAACTTAATGTGTATTATTTTTATGAACAAGAGCATGTATTGTCTTTGTGTGATGATGTAAATGAGGTGTGGTTGTATTGTATGTTAAGTATGTGTCAATGAAAGGGCATTTTATGACTTTTCTTAATTTGATTACATGCTATAGTATGATTTTATTGTCATAATTTTATTGCATGATTTTTGTATCCCTTTAATTTAGGTAGCCAGGGATGGAAATGAGCTATTTAGCTATAATCTGTAACAGAACATATCTGTCTTTGAGCTTAAAGGCCTACTGAAACCCACTACTACCGACCACGCAGTCTGATAGTTTATATATCAATGATGAAATCTTAACATTGCAACACATGCCAATACGGCCGGGTTAACTTATAAAGTGCAATTTTAAATTTCCCCCTAAACTTCCGGTTGAAACACCTTTGGATGATGACGTATGCGCGTGACGTAGCCAGTGAAACAGAAGTATCGGTACCCCATTGAATCCAATACAAAATAGCTCTGTTTTCATCTCATAATTCCACAGTATTCTGGACATCTGTGTTGGTGAATCTTTTGCAATTTGTTCAATGAAAAATGAAGACTGCAAAGAAGAAAGTTGTAGGTGTGATCGGTGTATTAGCGGCGGACTACAGCAACACAAGGAAGGCTTTGACTCGGATAGCAGACGCACTAGCCGACGCTAGCCACCGACCGCACGGATCATCGTGGTGAAGTCCTTCGTCCTTCCGTCGATCGCTGGAACGCAGGTGAGCACGGGTGTTGATGAGCAGATGAGGGCTGGCTGGTGTAGGTGGAGCACTAATGTTTTTATCATAGCTCTGTGAGGTCCCGTTATACTAAGTTAGCTTCAATGGCGTCGTTAGCAACAGCATTTTTAAGCTTCGCCAAGCTGGATGTCATGTCTGTTCATGTTTTTGTTTTGGCCATGTGTTTGTTTTTTGGACTCTTTTTAGTTCCTGGTTGCACTTCCTTGTTTGGTTTGGTTTCCATGGTCACCCATTAGTTTTCACCTGTCATGTCACGCACCTGTTTCACGTTTTGAGTCACGCACCTGTTGTTAATCATGTCTGTTATTTAAGTCTTTCTTTCTGTTCACTCGTTCTGCGTTCATTGTCTTTGTGACATCGGTTCATGTCCCTTGCTGAACAAGTAAGTTTTCATAGTCCACGTCATAGCTTCTGCTCAGTAGCAGCTTCATTTTGCTTTATTGTTTGCTTTTTTGATGGTAGTTTGAGTGATTTATGTTGAATAAATCCAAGCTCACCTTCACGCTGTCGTCCGGAGCCGTTTTTTGTACTGGAAGAACAACCCCGCAGCCAGCTGCGACCCACCCACGTGACAGTATGAACGCAGCAGAAGTTTTTCCGCAGACGGGCCATGACGAGGTGATGGAGACACGCTGGCGAAGATGGAGGCCAGCCAGAAAGGCTTCTTTTCGCCAGCATGGCGCGTCGTTCCCCCAGGATCCTCCTCCGGACAACAAGTTTCCCCAACCAGCCCTGTCTTCCTCGCCGCCGCAGGAGACCCGCGCTGATGACGTCATCCCGCCCACTGGTGATGACGTCAGAGACCAAGATTTTTTTTTAGATTCCATTTACGCCCTCTGTCAGCCGCCCACTAAGGACTTTGTTTCAAAAAATAATCCTTTTTGAGAATTTTTTTTCAAAATTTAGATTTTTTCAGACCCAGTCTAAAGTGGGGGTGGTGAATAGACATTGTGGACAATTTAATGGGGAGGATTCTGCCCCTCTCCTGACCTCACTCCACCCAAAAAAACTGTTCCAGACGGGGAGCGCGTCTGGTATCCGCTCCTTGAGGGGGGGGCTAGGGCCAGGAGCTGTAATAGTGGGGTGACTCAGCTGCGCCCAGCCAGGCAGCAACCTCCGGCCCGTCCACCACCACCGGTCTTTCGGCCTGCCAAGCAGCAACCCCCAGCTAGGCCACCTGCACCACGTCAAGTTCCTCCACGCCAAGGACCAGTGCTGCCAGTACCAGCTCCACGCGGCCAAGCTCCGGTACCGGCTCCACGCGGCCAAGCCCCCGTACCGGCTCCACGCGGCCAAGCTCCGGTACCGGCTCCACGCTGTCAAGCTCCGGTACCGGCTCCACGCCGCCAAGCTCCGGTTCCAGCTCCCCGCTGCCAAGCTCCGGTTCCAGCTCCACGCTGCCAAGACCAAGCACCCCCATGCCAAGACTCCCCAAGCCAAGACCAAGCACCGCCATGCCAAGACCCTCCAAGCAGCCAAGACCAAGACCCTCCAAGCAGCCAAGACCAAGACCCTTGCCAAGACCAAGACCAAGACCACCCACGCCAAGACCAAGACCACCCACGCCAAAACCAAGACCACCCACGCCAAGACCAAGACCACCCACGCCAAGACCCAAGCTGCCAGGACCAAGACCCACGCTGCCAGGACCAAGACCCACGCTGCCAGGACCAGGACCCACGCTGCCAGGACCAGGACCCACACTGCCAGGACCAGGACCCACGCTGCCAGGACACGCCACACCAAGCTTTTCCGCCCGACGCACCACGCCAAGCTTCGTCATCTGCTACTTCCACGCCTGCCACGACAACGAAGCGCCTGCCTTCTCGTCTGCCACGGATGTGGCCGCTGCCTGGTCGTCCGCCACGCCGGGTGCGCCCACCTTCTCGTCCGCCACGCCGGGTGCCCCCACTTTCTCGTCGGCCACGGGTGTGGCCCTTCCCGGGTCGTCCCCCTCCCGCCCTCCCATGACTCTTGATCCTGTTTTGTGTTTTGTTTTTTGGACATCTGCGATCTGTCCGTAAGGGGGGGGGTTCTGTCATGTCTGTTCATGTTTTTGTTTTGGCCATGTGTTTGTTTTTTGGACTCTTTTTAGTTCCTGGTTGCACTTCCTTGTTTGGTTTGTTTTCCATGGTCACCCATTAGTTTTCACCTGTCATGTCACGCACCTGTTTCACGTTTTGAGTCACGCACCTGTTGTTAATCATGTCTGTTATTTAAGTCTTTCTTTCTGTTGACTCGTTCTGCGTTCATTGTCTTTGTCACATCGGTTCATGTCCCATAGCTTCTGCTCAGTAGCAGCTTCATTTGTGTTTTTGGCACGCTTGCCTTTTTGCTTTATTGTTTGCTTTTCTGATGGTAGTTTGAGTGATTTATGTTGAATAAATCCAAGCTCACCTTCACGCTGTCGTCCGGAGCCATTTTTTGTATTGGAAGAACAACCCCGCAGCCAGCTGCGACCCACCCACGTGACACTGGAAAGCATTAACCGTGTATTTACATGTTCATGGTTTAATAGTATTGTTGATTTTCTGTCTATCCTTCCAGTCAGGGGTTTATGTATTTTGTTTCTATCTGCATTTGAGCCCGATGCTATCACGTTAGCTCCCTAGCTAAGTTAGCTTCAATGGCGTCGTTAGCAACAGCATTGTTAACCTTCGCCAGGCTGGAAAGCATTAACCGTGTATTTACATGTCCATGGTTTAATAGTATTGTTGATCTTCTGTCTATCCTTCCAGTCAGGGATTTATTTATTTTGTTTCTATATTCAGTTAAGCACGATGCTATCACGTTAGCTCCGTAGCTAAAGTGTTTTGTCGATGTATTGTCGTGGAGATAAAAGTCACTGTGAATGTCCATTTCGCGTTCTCGACTCTCATTTTCAAGAGGATATAGTATCCGAGGTGGTTTAAAATACAAATCCGTGATCCACAATAAAAAAAAGGAGAGAGTGTGGAATCCAATGAGTCAGCTTGTACCTAAGTTACGGTCAGAGCGAAAAAAGATATGTCTTGCACTGCATTCTAGTCCGTCACTCTAACGTTCCTCATCCACGAATCTTTCATCCTCGCTCAAATTAATGGGGTAATCGTCGCTTTCTCGGTCCAAATCGCTCTATCTGCATTGAAAACAATAGGAAAATACGAGGAGGCGATCAACTGACTACGTCACGCTATTTCCGGTAGGGGCAAGGCTTTTTTTTATCAGAGACCAAAAGTTGCGAACTTTATCGTCGTTGTTCTATACTAAATTCTTTCAGCAAAAATATGGCAATATCGCGAAATGATCAAGTATGACACATAGAATGGATCTGCTATCCCCGTTTAAATAAAAAAAAAATCATTTCAGTAGGCCTTTAATGTCCCTTCAAATAAAGACTAAACTAACTAAACTAAAAAAAAGTGAACATTTAATCGTACCTTTTGTTCCACTTGTGTACTGCCTCCTTTATTTCACAACAAAGTCTTGGAGTATTAAGCAGCTAAGGTTGCTGCTTTGAGTTCAGCTTAATACGTCATACTTCACTCTAAATACAATTAAAGTAGTCCGTCCACTTCTCATAGGTTCAAATATAAAAATGAAGTTTGTGAAAAATAATAAAAAGCAATAAACTGCATGTCGTGTAAAGACTACGGCTGAGTAAAAACACTGCAAGATAGTTCCACTAATGAGCATTCTTCAGTACACAGAGTTCCTGCAAGTTTAAAGTTCCTTTTGTTCTTCTTTCTCTCCTCTTGTGAAGTTTTTTTTGTAATAGAAATACACAAGAAATGGGGAATAAGTCGTCTCGCATTCTCAGTAATGGTTGATAAGTATAAAAATAAGTTTTAGGAACTGTGTTCAACCAATCAGCGGTTGACAGCAGAGCCCGCCCCTTCAAAAGTTCCTGGAACCTTTTCAAAGTCCCACCTAACTGGCAGGAACTAAACATAGATCCTGAAGAACTGGATCTACCCCGGGTAGTTTTTGCTGGACACACAGGGCGGAACTTTATTTACCCGGGTGAATGGGAAAGTTTCTGGAAAAAGTTCCCGCAGTGGAAAAGGGCCTAATGCCCTTTCAAAGCTGACCACAAAAACCCTTCTGGAAGACATTATCAGTTAAAAATCATTGCTGCACATAAACTACACTTGCTGATATCTGCAGAAAGATGTACAATAAACATAGAGCACAACTACAATAAGTGTTTACATATGCATTAATATAACTGTAATATTTCAATATTCTTCATCATACTCCCAATCATGTGTTTCTGTCACGTTCTTGTCTGCTGGGGGAACACTTTGTTACTCCCTCGTTTCATGATAACTATTAAGAGAGTTTGCTTGGATATGATTATGTTTCTAAACAAATTGAGACCAGGCATTAACGAACTTGTTTCATTATCAGTGTGAAGAATAACAATAACATAGTTATGTGTCATTACATGTTAGCCATGTTCACACTTTATCCAACAGGGCCTCCTTCTGGCTGCAGGTTATATTACATATATTACAAACTAAATTACCTACCAATTCAATTCAATCCAAAGTTACGATACTCCCGTAAAACTAAAGTAATGTCCGATCATTACCTTATAAAATTTGAAGTTCTGACTCATTGTCAACAAACTAATAATAGTAATAATAACTACTATAGCAGCCGCAACATTAATGCTGCCACAACGACGACTCGTACTGACCTACTGCATTCGGTAATGGCACCATTCCCAAATTATGTGGGCTCTATTGATAACCTCACTAACAACTTTAACGACGCCCTGCGCGACACCATTGATAGTGTAGCACCGCTAAAGCTAAAAAGGGCCCTTAAAAGGCGTACCCCATGGTTTACAGAAGAAACTAAAGCCCAGAAATTATCATGTAGAAAGCTGGAACGCAAATGGCGTGCGACTAAACTTGAGGTTTTCCATCAAGCATGGAGTGATAGTTTAATAACTTATAAACGTGGCGAAGTTGGTAGAGTGGCTGTGCCAGCAATCGGAGTGTTGCTGGTTACTGGGGTTCAATTCCCACCTTCTACCTTCCTAGTCACGTCCGTTGTGTCCTTGGGCAAGACACTTCACCCTTTGCCTCTGATGGCTGCTGGTAGCGCCTTGCATGGCAGCTCCCGCCATCAGTGTGTGAATGTGTGTGTGAATGGGTAAATGTGGAAATACTGTCAAAGCGCTTTGAGTACCTTGAAGGTAGAAAAGCGCTATACAAGTACAACCCATTTATCATTTATTTATTTATTTAAACGCATGCTTACCTCAGTTAAAGCTAAATATTACTCAAATCTCATCCACCTCAACAAAAATGATCCTAAATTTTTGTTTAGTACAGTAGCATCGCTAACCCAACAAGGGACTCCTCCCAGTAGCTCCACCCACTCAGCAGATGACTTTATGAATTTCTTTGATAAGAAAATTGAAGTCATTAGAAAATAGATTAAAGACAATGCATCTCAGCTACAACTGGGTTCTATTAACACAAATACGACTGTATATACGACGGACATTGCCCTCCAAAATAGTTTGTCTCTCTTTGATGAAATAACATTGGAGGAATTGTTCAAATGTGTAAATGGGACAAAACAAACAACATGTTTACTTGACCCAATTCCTGGGAAACTTATCAAGGAGCTTTTTGTTTTATTAGGTCCATCAGTGTTAAATATTATAAACTTATCACTTTCCTCTGGCACTGTTCCCCTAGCATTCAAAAAAGCGGTTATTCATCCTCTACTCAAAAGACCTAACTTCAATCCTGACCTCATGGTAAACTACCGGTCGGTGTCCCACCTTCCGTTTATCTCGAAAATCCTCAAAAAGATTGTCGCACAGCAGCTAAATGAACACTTAGCGTCTAACAATCTCTGTGAACCTTTTCAATCCGGTTTCAGGGCAAATCACTCTACGGAGACAGCCCTCGCAAAAATGACTAATGATCTATTGCTAGCGATGGATTCTGATGCGTCATCTATGTTGCTGCTTCTTGATCTTAGCGCCGCTTTCAATACTGTTGATCATAATATTTTATTAGAGCGTATCAAAACGCGTATCGGGATGTCAGACTTAGCCTTGTCTTGGTTTAACTCTTATCTTACTGACAGGATGCAGTGTGTCTCCCATAACAATGTGACCTCGGACTATGTTAAGGTAACGTGCAGAGTTCCCCAGGGTTCGGTTCTTGGCCCTGCACTCTTTAGTATTTACATGCTGCCGCTAGGTGACATTATACGCAAATACGGTGTTAGCTTTCACTGATATGCTGATGACACCCAACTGTATATGCCCCTAAAGCTGACCAACACGCCGGATTGTAGTCAGCTGGAGGCGTGTCTTAATGAAATTAAACAATGGATGTCCGCTAACTTTTTGCAACTCAACGCTAAGAAAACGGAAATGCTGATTATCGGTCCTGCTAGACACCGACATCTATTTAATAATACCACCTTAACATTTGACAACCAAACAATTAAACAAGGCGACTCAGTAAAGAATCTGGGTATTATCTTCCACCCAACTCTCTCGTTTGAGTCACACATTAAGAGTGTTACTAAAACGGCCTTCTTTCATCTCCGTAATATCGCTAAAATTCGTTCCATTTTGTCCACAAACGATGCTGAGATCATTATCCATGCGTTCGTTACATCTCGTCTCGATTACTGTAACGTTTTATTTTCGGGCCTCCCTAGGTCTAGCATTAAAAGATTACAGATGGTACAAAATGCGGCTGCTTTTGACAAAAACAAGAAAGTTTGATCATATTACGCCTATACTGGCTCACCTGCACTGGCTTCCTGTGCACCTAAGATGCGACTTGAAGGTTTTTCTACTTACGTATAAAATACTACACGGTCAAGCTCCTGCCTATCTTGCCGATTGTATTGTACCATATGTCCCGACAAGAAATCTGCGTTCAAAGAACTCCGGCTTATTAGTGATTCCCAGAGCCCAAAAAAAGTCTGCGAGCTATAGAGCGTTTTCTATTCGGGCTCCAATACTATGGAATGCCCTCCCGGTAAAAGTTAGAGATGCTACCTCAGTAGAAGCATTTAAGTCTCATCTTAAAACTCATTTGTATACTCTAGCCTTTAAATAGACTCCCTTTTTAGACCAGTTGATCTGCCGTTTCTTTTCTTCTCTCCTCTTCTCCCCTGTCCCTTGCGAGGGGGAGTTGCATAGGTCCGGTGGCCATGGATGAAGTGCTGGCTGTCCAGAGTCGGGACCCCGGGTGGACCACTAGCCTGTGCATCGGTTGGGGACATCTCTGCGCTGCTGACCCGTCTCCGCTCGGGATGGTTTCCTGCTGGCCCCGCTGTGGACTGGACTCTCGCTGACGTGTTGGATCCACTGTGGACTGGACTTTCACAATGTTATGTCAGACCCACTCGACATCCATTGCTTTCGGTCTCCCCTAGAGGGGGGGGGGGGGGGTTACCCACATATGCGGTCCTCTCCAAGGTTTCTCATAGTCATTCACCGACGTCCCACTGGGGTGAGTTTTTCCTTGCCCGTATGTGGGCTCTGTACCGAGGATGTCGTTGTGGCTTGTACAGCCCTTTGAGACACTTGTGATTTAGGGCTATATAAATAAACATTGATTGATTGATTGATTGATTGATATTATATATATTGTATATATATATATCATATATATAAATATATAAATATACATACATATATATACATATACATATATATATATATATATATATATATATATATATATATATATATATATATATATATATATATATATATATATATATACATATATATATATATATATTTATATATATATATATATATATATATATATATATATATATATATATATATATATATATATATATATATATATATATATATATATACCCATATGTATATATATATATATATATATATATATATATATATATATATATATATATATATATATATATATATATATATATATATATATATATATATATATATTACATCGGACGTAAGGCGGGGTACACCCTGGACAAGTTGCCACCTCATCACAGGGCCAACACACACATATATATATATATATATATATATATATATATATATATATATATATATATATATATATATATATATATATATATATATATATATATATATATATATATATATATATATATATATATATATATATATATATATATATAAACATATGTTAAAGTACCAATGATTGTCACACACACACTAGGTGTGGCGAAATTATTCTCTGCATTTGACCCATCACCCTTGTTCACCCCCTGGGAGGTGAGGGGAGCAGTGGGCAGCAGCGGTGCCGCGCCCGGGAATCATTTTTGGTGATTTAACCCCCAATTCCAACCCTTGATGCTGAGTGCCAAGCAGGGAGGTAATGGGTCCCATTTTTATAGTCTTTGGTATGACTCGGCCGGGGTTGCCACCTCATCACAGGGCCAACACAGATAGACAGACAAGCATCCACACTCACATTCACACACACCAGAACCAATTTAATGTTGCCAATCCTATGTTGAATTGAATTGGTAGGTAATTTAGTTTGTGATAAATGTAATATAACCTGCGGCCAGAAGGAGGCCCTGTTGGATAAAGTGTGAACATGGCTAACATGTAATGACATAACTATGTTTTTGTTATTCCTCACACTGATAATGATCAGGATCAAGGTTAGGTCTTTTGAGCAGAGGATCAATAACCACATTTTTGAATGCTAGGGGAACAGTGCCAGAGGAAAGTGATAAGTTGATAACATTTAGAACTGATGGTCCTAATATTACAAACAGCTCCTTGATAACTTTCCCAGGAAGTGGGTCAAGTGTTTGTTTTGTCCCATTTACAAGTCGCAAGATTTCCTCTAATGTTATTTCTTCAAAAAGAGAGAGATTTTTTTGGAGGGCAATATCGTACATACATTAGTATCTGTGTTAATAGAACCCAGTTGTAGCTGGGACGCGCTTTAATCTTCTTTCTAATGAGTTTAATTTTCTTAGTAAAGAATTTCATAAAGTCATCTGCCGAGTGGATGGAGCTACTGGGAGGAGTCCCTTGTTGGGTTAGCGATGCTACTGTACTGAACAAATATTTAGGATCATTTTTGTTGAGGCGGATGAGATTGGAGTAGTAATTAGCTTTAGCGAAGGTAAGCGTGCGTTTATAAGTTATTAAACTATTACTCCATGCTTGATGGAAAAAACCTCAAGTTTAGTCGCACGCCATTTGCGTTCCAGCTTTCTACATGATAGTTTAGGAGCTCTGGTTTCTTCTATAAACCAGGGGGTACGCCTTTCAGGGGCCTTTTTTTAGATTTAGCGGTGCTATACTATCAATGGCTTTGCGCAGGGAATTGTTAATGTCGTTAGTGAGGTTATCGATAGAACCCACATAATTCGGGAATAGCGCCATTACCAAAGGCAGTGGGCCAGCAAGAGTCGTAGTTGTGACAGCATTAATGTTGCGGCTGCTAAAGCATTGGTTATTAGTAGCTTGTTGACAATGAATCAGAACTTCAAATTTTACTAGGTAGTCATTGGACATTATTTTAGTGTACGGGAGTATCATAACTTTGGAAGTGGTGACACCCGGACAATGACTAAGTCTATTGCATTACTGTTGCGATGTGTGTGTTCTTTTATTATTTGTGTTAGACTACAGCTATCAATTATAATCTAGAGCGCCACGCACGGAGGTTCTGACGGGATATTATGAATATTAAATTCCCTCATTACAATCATAATATCTGCGTGCATCACTAGATCAGCACCAAAACTCTGAAAATTCACTGATAAAGTCCGAATAGAGCCCAGGGGGCCGATAGATAACGGCCAGATAGCGAGGTAGCGGTGTGACAGACCTCATAGTAAGCTCTTTAAATGTCAAGATTCAAGATCAAGATTCAAGATGCTTTATTGTTGTCCATTCTTTAACATGTACAAGACACATAAGAACTGAAATTTCATTTTCAGCACAGTCCCACTAAGAGCAGACATACGTTACGGGACCGCCAACGGATCAGCCACTTACAGCGCTCCTTAAAAAAAGTTGGAAAAAGGTGACATTGGGAAAGGGGGAAGAGTAAAAAAAAGTATCAGTCTAAGGCTGGACCCTCGGGAGGGGTCCAGACTGAGTCCAAGGAAAAAACCTCACAAAGCATAGCACACATAAACATGATACATGTAATCACAACAACTCGCAACAGAGGGGGGGGTTTGGGGCCCTGGAGGCCGGCTGCCGCTATAAAGCGCTACTCAGCCATCCACAACCCCGAAGAGGAATTACCGTATTTTCCGCACCATAAGCCGCCCCGTGTTGTAAGCCGCACCTTCAATGAATGGTATATTTCAAAACTTTGTTTACCTATTAGCCGCCCCGTGTTATTAGCCGCACCTACGCTACGCTAAAGGGAATGTCTAAAAAACCGTCAGATAGGTCAGTCAAACTTTAATAATATATTACAAACCAACGTTCTAACAACTCTGTTCACTCCCAAAATGTAATGTGCAAATGTGCAATCACAAAAATAGTAACACTCAAAATAGTGCAGAGCAATAGCAACATCAATAACTCAACGTTGCTCATACGTTAGTGTCACACAACACACAAAATAAACATTTAAAGCTCACTTTCTGAAGTTATTACTCATCCACAAATCCCTCGAATTATTCTTCTTCGGTGTGCTTAACTTGTTTTTTGACACCATCTGTGATGTGGACGCGCATGCAGTCATAGATCAACAGGGACGGAGCTGCGTGAAAAAAGTCACCCGGTCTCTTCGCTCATTTTTTCTTCATCCATCCATCCTTTCGAGTTAGCTTTTATGATGACGCCGGCTGGAAAGTTCTCTTTTGGCAAGGTCTTCCTTTTGAATATCACCGTGGGTGGAAGTTTCTGGCCGTTAGCATGGCAAGCTAGAACCACGGTGAAGGACGACTTCTCATTCCCTGTGGTGCGAATATTCACCGTACGTGTTCCCGTTGTATCCACAGTGCGGTTCACATGAATATCAAAAGTCAGTGGAACCTTGTACGCGTGTCTCTTAGTAAGAGACATTTTCTGGTCTTTACAGAAACACACAAATAAAATGAAACGTAATATCCGCGCGCTTCTTCTTCTACGGGGGCGGGTGCTCACCTTGGCGGTTGCTTACAGTAGAAGAAGAAGCGCTTCCTCTTCTATGGGGGCGGTTGCTTACCGTAGAAGAAGAAGTGCTTCCTCTTTTACGGGGAAAAAAGATGGCGGCTGTTTACCGTAGTTGCGAGACCTAAACTTTATGAAAACAAATATTAATATTAATCCATATATAAGGCCCACCGGGTTATTAGCCGCACTGTCTGCTTTTGAGAAAAATTGTGGTTTTTAGGTGCGGCTTATGGTGCGGAAAATACGGTAAGCAATGGTGAAGGCGTTGATTGGGGGAGGGGCGGGTGTATGCATGTATGCCCAATTAACTTGGGTGAGATGTTGAAATGTTTTTGTGGACTGGGGCCAATCTCAAAGTTCGACACCAGGTGTTATAGAAAAAAAGGAAGGTCAAAAGCGTCCATCGTTGAGTCCTCGGGGGAGTTCTTCAGAACAGCCTGTTCCTGATAGCGTCAAGGCCATTCGAGGGAGTCAAATCGTAGATTAAGATGTTGTTTTCTTCGAGCAGTCAAAACAATGACATACTCGCTCTGTGTCCGTGCTGGTTCTCTCAAATTCAATTTAATTATTACTTCTCAGCAAGCTTCTCCATGATGAGATCCATTTTGTGATTCAAATCAGAAATCCCCACAGTCTGTGTTCCCACAGCCCGACCCAATCCTTCCATTGCGATGAACAGCCATTGGGCTCCTTGAGTGGCTGCCATCTTCTTCCGAATTTGACGATACACCCGAGCAATGCCCAGCCCAATCAGCAGGTGCCCCGCGATCACGGTTCCAAATAGGTAGATGTCTTCCACGTCCTCGATGGAAAGGACTGAGAGGCACATGATTCTCCATTTATCCCAGGAGTCTCTCACGTACCCCGCAGCAATGGTTCCATCAGGGCAGCCAGGCTCCCCCGAACCTCTTTTCTTTGACGAAAAGACTTTGTCAATTGCGTCGAGAGTCCAGCTGATCATATCCATGTTTGATGTTTAGATTTGAGGACAGCGCAAATTATTTGTATGTTAGCACTTAGGTTAAGTTACTAAGGTTAAAGTTTTCATTGGATATTAGGGCGACCCCTCCACCCCTTTTAAAGAGACGAGCAATATGTGCACTCGTATATTAGAAGGAGATGCCTCGTTAAGCGGGAAAAATGTATTTGGTTTTAGCCAAGTTTCGCTGAGACCAATGACGTTAAAGATTGTTATTTCTAATGACCTCATTAACTAATAAAGTTTTGGAAGACAATGATCTGATGTTTAAAAAAGCCTTTTGTGGTAGTCTTTCTCCCGTGGGTCCCCTGATACCGACAGATCTTCACAGCAGCCCGGGGTCTGTTTTTGTCAATGTCTTTATTTGTGAGCGCACACACGTTAGGACCGCACTCCATGCTACAACTTTTCAGTCTTTGCGTCTGGAAGCCCCTCACGACATCTGCTCTGTGACTTTTCAGTCTTTTAGACTTTTTCTCTCCGGTAATGTCCAGCAACTGTGTCCGCTCACCAGCAACTACAACAGTGTGTGTCGGCCCGGCTGCTGCTGATAAGCATGGCAGGTGATTGGATTACCCAGCTGGGATTGATCATCCAATCACCTGCCAGCTGTGCTTCGAGGCCGGTCCATACACACCCCATTACTGCAGGAGGCGCGCCGACCACGCCCCCCTCCACACCTATATTATAGGTAGTGAGCTGTTTTGAGGCATTTTTGTTAATGATATCCATAGTACTGATATTTATAACAATATATTTATTTTGTGTAGTGCACCTTAAATCATTTCGATCACATCTAGCAATTAATATGATGAGGATCTTGAGATTATTTGCTTGGTGCTGCGATAGATTTAACCCGTCATAATTTGCCACCTAAATAGAATGCATGTTCACCTCTGGCACAGTCACTACAGAAAAAACATGTGAGTTGTGTATTATTCTACAGAAAATGCTGTGTGCAGGAATTTTCCACCCTGGCGCTGGTTAGTTCTAGCTTAAAGGCCTACTGTAACCCACTACTACCGACCACGCAGTCTGATAGTTTATATATCAATGATGAAATCTTAACATTGCAACATATGGCAATACGGCCGGGTTAACTTATAAAGTGCAATTTTAAATTTCCCGCCACACTTCCGGTTGAAAACGTCTAGATATGATGACGTATGCGCGTGACGTAAAAGGTTGACGGAAGTATTGTTACCCCATTGAATACAATACAAAAAAGCTCTGTTTTCATTTCAAAATTCCACAGTATTGTGGACATCTGTGTTGGTGAATCTTTTGCAATTTGTTTAATGAACAATGGAGACTGCAAAGAAGAAAGTTGTAGGTGGGATCGGTGTATTAGCAGCTGGCTGCAGCAACACAACCAGGAGGACTTTGACTTAGATAGCAGACGCGCTATCCGACGCTAGCCGCCGACCGCATCTATGATCGGTTGAAGTCCTGTGTCGCTCCGTTGATTGCTGGAATGCAGGTGAGCACGGGTGTTGATGAGCAGATGAGGGCTGGCTGGCGTAGGTGGATAGCTAATGTTTTTAGCATAGCTCTGTGAGGTCCCGTTGCTAAGTAAGCTTCAATGGCGTCGTTAGCAACAGCATTGTTAAGCTTTGGCAGGCTGGAAAGCATTAACCGTGTATTTACAGGTCCATGGTTTAATAGTACTGTTGATTTTCTGTCTATCTTTCCAGTCAGGGGTTTATTTCTTTTGTTTCTATCTGCAGTTAAGCCCGATGCTATCACGTTAGCTCCGTAGCTAAAGTGCTTCGCCGATGTATTGTCGTGGAGATAAAAGTCACTGTGAATATCCATTTCGCGTTCTCGACTCTCATTTTCAAGAGGATATAGTTTCCGAGGTGGTTTAAAATACAAATCCGTGATCCACAATAGAAAAAGGAGAGAGTGTGGAATCCAATGAGCCAGCTTGTACCTAAGTTACGGTCAGAGCGAAAAAAGATGCGTCCTGCACTGCACTCTAGTCCTTCACTCTCACGTTCCTCATCCACGAATCTTTCATCCTGGCTCATATTAATGGGGTAATCGTCGCTTTCTCGGTCCGAATCGCTCTCGCTGCTGGTGTAAACAATGGGGAAATGTGAGGAGCCTTTCAACCTGTGACGTCACGCTACTTCCGGTACAGGCAAGGCTTTTTTTATCAGTGACCAAAACAGACACTGTAATTGCCTGTGTTCGAGCTTGCTCTCGTGTAGTTAGTCAAGTGTGACTCAAAGAGTAATCTATATCTCTGGCCTTCCCGGTTTGGGTGAAGGCCGTCCCTCCTCAGCAAGCCCGGCCCCAAAAAGAGGGTAAATTATCAATAAACGTTAGTCACTGTTCTCTACAATAACTAGCCAGCCACTTGTTAAGCGAGACTAATCTGCTATACCTCTCATCATTGCCTCTCGCAGGCAAGGGGCCAGAGACAAGTACTCGATGCCGAGACATCTTTCTAGCGAGATTACAAGTCTGATGTATGTTCTTCTTTGTAATCTCTGATTGTCTCATCCTAGTGTCGGCGTGTGGCGCCGACTTGTATAATACCTTGGAGAGACACAATTACACCAAGGATAAACCAACTGTACTACACAAACAATTTACCACGGACTGACCGTTGGACTAAGTATTCACAATAAGCTGGGGTCGCAATTTATCAAAAAAAAGAGATCAATATTGTCATCAATCAATCAATCAAAGTTTAAGAAAAAAACTCAACCCAATGGGAACAATGAGAAACACCTTGGAAGGGACCGCAGAGCCCCCCATCTCTCTCTTTCTCTTTGTTTTTTTTTAACCCTAACCCTATCCTTTCAACCCAACCCCTAGTTTTTGATTGATTGATTGAAACTTTTATTAGTAGATTGCACAGTACAGTACATATTCCGTACAATTGACCACTAAATGGTAACACCCGAATAAGTTTTCAACTTGTTTAAATCGGGGTCCACGTAAATCAATTCAAGGTAAAAAAAAAAAAAAAGTTCCATAGAAAGTCTTTACAAAACAAAAAATCTGAACAAATGTAATCAAAGGCTTTCGAAAAAGTCTTTCTGGATGATAGGTTGATAATAAAAACATTTTGTAAAAATCGTTTTGCTCCTTTTGAGACCCTTCAGAACCCGGTTTCTATTTCCAGCTCTGACACAGAGACCTCTTGGCCGTCTTTAGGGACCACCTGCTTTGGTTTGACCTTGAACA
Source organism: Entelurus aequoreus (assembly GCF_033978785.1). Lineage (NCBI taxonomy): Eukaryota > Metazoa > Chordata > Actinopteri > Syngnathiformes > Syngnathidae > Entelurus > Entelurus aequoreus. The sequence continues at coordinate 38,371,511 of NC_084748.1, read as the reverse complement.
CATCCCACTTCGTAGGCAACAGGCCTCGGTTGAAAAGGAAAGCTGTCAGCCAGGAGAATAGCAGGATGGATAGAATGGAGGTGACCATGATAGTAGTGCGGAAGGGGAACAACTGGGTGAGCGGGCCCTCTGCATTCAGTTGGCAGTTGAGGTAGCAAATGACGGGCGGCAAGCCGATGAGTGGCTCCCCACTCAGGATTCTCATGAGGACTCCCACGGCGAAGCCCAAACTAGCACCGTAGCCATTGGACACCTTGAAGAAGAGGATGCAAACCAGCTGAGGGAACATGATGGTGAAGGACATATCCACACCCAAAAGCCAGAAGACCAGAACACTGTTGTCCAGGAAGGTGAGGCCAGTACCAGCCAGACCCACAACCACCTCCGAGATACGAATCACCCACTGCATTTCACGGTCTGATGCCTGACACAAGAGAAAGAGAGAACTTCCAAATGTTGATCTTCTAGTCTTGGGATCATAACAAAGACAACACAATGACCTTTGACAGACAATTGTATGTGACACTCTAAACTGAAATCTGTAGAACTGGTAGCTCAGTCGCTGGAATTTTATGATAAAAATAACAGAGGTACAGTTTTTCCATGCACTATAAAACGAAAAAAGTATTTTCTGGTTAAAAAAGCTGGTAAATTTGTTGTTTTTATTATGCATATGAATTAAGTTACAATTACAGTGTGTGATCTACCAGTTTTTTTTACCATTACATTTTGGTCGTGGGTTTTTACATTGGCTTACTGAAAATGGAAAACACGGTAATACTGTTTATTTAGGTAGAATTACTAAGCTGCCAGTTTGTTTACCGTAAAATCCAAGTTTTTACAGCGCATTACTGTCAAACGGTACCACTGTTATTTTTACGGTCAAATTCTGGCGACTTTTCTTTTTTTTTTTTCTATATAGAATTTTTTTGACACAGTCAACAGAAATACAATACAATACCCCAACCGAAAGCTTTTTTTAAAAATCAGTCAAATAAGTACAGTCAAATATTGCTATAAAGCCACAGACAACTGCAATTCAGAATGGCCCCGACATGACGCAGCAATACACAAAGGCAAACAAAAGGCTCATCAATCATCCACAATTCAACCACGTCTCAATCGGGGCCAAACTGGAGATTAGTCTCCTTTACATATTTCAAGAAAGCAAACCATACTTTTTGAAATTTTACAGAACAACTATTCAATGTCAGCTTAATGTCAGAGTGTTACTAAAACAGCCTTCTTTTATCTCCGTAATATCGCTAAAATCTGTTCCATTTTGTCCACCAGCGACGCTGAAGTCGTCTTGTCTCGATTACTGTAACGTATTATTTTCAGGTCCCCCTATGACTAGCATTAAAAGATTACAGTTGGTACAAAATGCGGCTGCTAGACTTTTGACAAGAACAAGAAAGTTTGATCATATTACGCCTATACTGGCTTTCTGTGCACTTAAGATGCGACTTTAAGGTTTTAGTACTTAGGTATAAAATACTAAAGGGTCTAGCTCAGGGGTGGGCAATTAATTTTTACCGGGGGCCGCATGAGCAACCCGAGCACTGCTGGAGGGCCACACCGACAATATTTAAATTAAATTTTGCTCAAATTATTTTTGATATACCGTGAGATAAATAATAATAATATTTTCATTTAACCTAACTTATCTTTATTCCAAAGCAGATGGCTTTTGATGGTTTTATTTTCAACACTTTCTTACACAACGCTTCCTGATGTGTAATACCATGCAAAAATTTTAATTTCTGTCACTTTATCCTGCATCCTCTTTGTTGTGAACGTAGCACGCCTGCAAGGTGATTGGCGAAGAAGGAGGAAGCGTTGCTGTTGCGGAAATGAGGAGTGAGGATAGACGTGCGTGTGGAAAGAACGAGATAAGTTGAGCTTTGTTAGCATAGGTTGCTCAATAAAAGTTTAAAAAGAGCATCAGACTTGGTGTGCACTTTTTCTGGACACTACAATTGGAGTCGGAAGTGGGATGAAATGCCTCCCAGTTCGCCTTGCCATCAAACCTGGGAGTCTTCATTGAGGGCAACAGCATTGTTAAGCTTCGCCAAGCTGGAAATTATTAACCGTGTATTTACATGTCCATGGTTTAATAGTATTGTTGATCTTCTGTATATCCTTCCAGTCAGGGGTTTATTTATTTTGTTTCAATCTGCATTTGAGCCCGATGCTATCACGTTAGCTCCGTAGCTAAAGAGCTTCGCCGATGTATTGTCGTGGAGATAAAAGTCACTGTGAATGTCCATTTCGCGTTCTCGACTCTCATTTTCAAGAGGATATAGCATCCGAGGTGGTTTAAAATAAAAATCCGTGATCCACAATAGAAAAAGGAGAAAGTGTGGAATCCAATGAACCCTTGTACCTAAGTTACGGTCAGAGCGAAAAAAGATACGTCCTGCACTGCACTCTAGTCCTTCACTCTCACGTTCCTCATCCACGAATCTTTCATCCTCGCTCAAATTAATGGGGTAATCGTCGCTTTCTCTGTCCGAATCTCTCTCGCTGCATTGTAAACAATGGGAAAATGTGAGGAATCCTTCCTCCTGTGACGTCACGCTACTTCCGGTATAGGCAAGGCTTTTTTTATCAGCGACCAAAAGTTGCAAACTTTATCCTCGTTGTTCTCTACTAAATCCTTTCAGCAAAAATATGGCAATATCGGGAAATGATCAAGTACGACACATAGAATGGGTCTGCTAGCCCCGTTTAAATTTAAAAAATTCATTTGAGTAGGCCTTTAAATTTTACATTTATAATGACTTTAGGACTACTATTGCTAAGGGTCACAATATCTGTTGGCAAATTTAACGATATTCGGGGAAAAAATCCTTGAAATACCCAGACTCGACCTGCAGCGGCCTCGAGATTAATTGAGTTTGAGACCCGTGATTTAAGGTTAACATTCTTACTTGTTTTCTGATGATCTTCTTGTAGACGTTGGAGGAGAACATTGAGGCAGAGGACAGCAGGGCAGCGTCCATGGAGGACATAACAGCAGCAGCTACAGCTGCAATGCCAATGACGGACACATTGGGGGTGAGGGTATTCAGTGTAATGGGCAGAATGGAACCTGCTTCTCCACGCTCATATGGAGTTGGTAGTCCATAGCTCGTTGAGTTCCAGTCTGTGGAAATATTTAATGAAGTGATCATAAATACGGAAGTCTGAAGTTAAAACAGTTAAATGCCTACCAGTCGATGCAGCAACAGCTCCGATGAGTATAGAGGGGATGCCCAGCACCAGGCAAAAGGCAGCGGAGGCAAAGCAGGTCACTTGAGCCTGGGTGTAAGATGAGGCCGACAGGACGCTCTGGTAGAACGCTTGGTAGGCCAAACCACCTAAAGCCTGGTAGAAACATAATTACCATATTGTCAGGACTATAAGCTGCAACGTTTTTCCTAAGATTTGAATCCTGCGGTTTTGTCATGTCTGTGTGATTATGTTTTGTTTTAGTCATGTTCGGTTTTGTTTTTGGACTCTTTGTGCACTTTTGTTTGTTTTGTCACCATAGCAACCCATTAGTTTTCACCTGTCATATCACGCACCTGTTTTCACGTTCGGTCTCACACACCTGTTGTCAATCATGTCACTAGTATTTAAGTCCATTGTTTTCAGTTAGTCTGCCTGGCGACAACACACGTTATCATCACTCTGCTTCATGCCATGTTCACAGTCCCGGGCCAAGTAAGTTTTTGTTTCATGTTTATAGTTTTTTGCCTTTGTGCAAGGCTTTTGTTTTCCTTAGCCAAGTTTTGTACCTCCGCTGTGAGCGCCTTTTGTCTATACCTTTTTGAGCTTTTTGAGTTAAAATATTAAACATGTCCTCACCTGCACGTCATGTCTGTTCCAAATCATTTGCACCACGGGAGAACAAACCACGCCATAGTCCTAGCCTTCACAGGCTTATACAAATGAGCGGCTAATCGACACATTTTTATCCGCTATTGGCAAAATGACCGTATTTTCCAGACCATAAGTGCACCGGATTATAAGGCGCACTGCCGATAAATGGTCTATTTTTTTTTCTTTTTTCATATATAAGGCGGAGTATAGGGCGCATTAACGGAGTCATATTTGTCAGAATAATTGTATCTAAGTTATCATAAAACTTTGTGTTACATTGAGTTCAGCTCGCCCTGCGAGAAGACAAAAGCTGTCTTTGCAGAAGGCTTGTAAAACTCCACTGTGTACGATGGGAAGCGACATGAAGGCGTCGGTTTCTTTCTTCTATTGTAATCCACAGGAAGATTTTGTCTTGACCCGAGATCTACAAAGCAGAGAGGAAGCAGAGCCTGACTCCTCTCCAGGCACCTTTTCTTTGAATTGTTTTACGACCTTTTCTTTGAACTGTTTTGTAACCAAAGGCGATGGCTGTTTACGACCCCCCTCCCTTAGAAACAGCTGTTGTCATGTAATCAGGAAAAGTCCAAATTAAAGAGGGGGCGTACAATCTTTCTTCAGAGCGTGGTGGAGACTGTTCAAGAGTACAGCCCAGACGTTTCTCCTCATTTGAGCCAAATGTAATTCTGTCTCTGTTTAATTCCTTGCTTCTTTGTCTGTTTAATAGATGTCATCAGTGTTTGAACCTGACATTTTATTATTATCCATCCATCCATCCATTTTCTACCGCTTGTCCCTTTCGGGGTCGCGGGGGGTGCTGGAGCCTATCTCAGCAGCATTCGGGCGGAAGGCGGGGTACACCCTGGACAAGTCGCCACCTCATCGCAGGGCCAACACAGATAGACAGACAACAGTAGGCGCAAACTGGCAACCTCGCTTCCGTCAGTCTACCCCAGGGCAGCTGTGGCTACAAATGTAGCTTACCACCATCAGGTGTGAATGAATGATGGGTTCCCACTTCTCTGTGAGCGCTTTGATTATCTAATAATAGAAAAGCGCGATATAAAATCTAATCCATTATTATTATTATTATTATTCACACTCACATTCACACACTAGGGCCAATTTACTGTTGCCAATCAACCTATCCCCAGGTGCATGTCTTTGGAGGTGGGAGGAAGCCGGAGTACCCGGAGGGAACCCAGGCAGTCACGGGGAGAACATGCAAACCCCCACAGAAAGATCCCGAGCCCGGGATTGAATTCAGGACTACTCAGGACCTGTCGTATTGTGAGGCACATGCACTAACCCCTGCCCCACCGTGCTGCCCCTATATTTATTTATTTTTTTCTAAATGTAAAACACTTCCTTGTGGTCTACATAACATGTAATGGTGGTTCTTTGGTCAAAATGTTGCATAGATTATGTTTTACAGATCATCTTCAAGCCGCTTTCTGACAGTCGCTTCCGGATGCTGCGTTTTGTGGGCGGTCTTATTTACGTGGCTCACCTTCGGCGGCGTCTTCTCCCCGTCATCTTTGTTGTAGCGGTGTAGCGTGCAAGGACGGGAGTGGAAGAAGTGTCGAAAGATGGAGCTATCTGTTTTAATGACATTCAGACTTTACTTAAATCAATAACGAAGCAGCATCTCCTCATCCGGAAACAACCGCATCGGAAATGTGTCCCGTGAAAAACGTCCTACCGGAACTCTCTAACAACTAGAGTTCCTTGGGTGAATAATGTAAACTCACTACACCGGTATGTTTTAGCGCTTTCATGACGAGTTTACTGACAGATATAAGTTAGAACTTTGGCAACAGCGGACGATGAATGTCCCATAACAAGAAGATAGAGAAAAAAAGAAGAAGTTTATCGATTACGGACTACAAAGGTGGAGGCACGCACATTTTCAGGACTTATGCAGATCCCAATTACAGATCAGCAGGTACCAGAAGGTAAGAAAAGTTGCTTTTGCATAATATTGCGAAACAAAAGGCCAGATAATATGTCTTACCTTATACACACACACCATAATAATTCCCCTTGTTGAAGCACAGTACAATCCATCAAGCGGTGCGGCTTCATTGCTTACCAAAGTCGTACTAAAACATTTTTGATAGATTTTTGAGCACCTTGTGTAATGTTCTATATTTTCAATGGGACAATGAGTTTTGAGGGGAAAAAATAATTTTAAGTGCGCCTTATAGTCCGGAAAATCAGAATCAGAATCAGAATAGTTTTATTGCCATTGTTTGAGAACGGGTTCACAAACTAGGAATTTTTCTTGGTGCAATCGTGCAACATAAAACACATATAACACATATTTGGTAATAAAATTAGCTGTAACTGAGCTATCAGATAGACTTAGAAGGAATTCAAGGAGCTGCTGTTAGGAGTTATTGTTCATTTGCCTGATGGCCGAGGGGAAAAACTGTTCAGGTGGCGGGAGGTGTGGGTCTGGATGGAGCGTAGTCTCCTGCCTGAGGGGAGAGGGGAGAATAGTTTGTGTCCAGGGTGAGAAGAGTCAGCTGTGATCCAACCCACACGCCTCCTAGTCCTGGAGGAGAACAAGTCCTGGAGGGATGGGAGCTTGCAGCCAATCACCTTCTCAGCAGCACGTACAAAGCGCTGCAGTCGATGCTTATCCTGGACTGTGGCGCCGGGGAACCACACTGTGATGGAGGAGGTCAGGATGGACTCTATGGTGGCTGAGTAAAACTGCACCAGCATCTCGGTCGGCTCCTTAAGTTTCCTAATCTGCCGCAGGAAGTACATCCTCTGCTGCGCCTTCTTGATGAGGGAGCTGATGGTCTGCTCCCACTTGAGGTCTTGGGTGATGGTGGTGCCCAAGAAACGGAAGGAGTCCACAATGGGGACGGGGGTGGAAGAGTCAATCAGGGTTTGGGGGGATGGTGGGAATGTGACTTTCCTGAAGTCCATGATCATCTCCACTGTTTTCTGGGAGTTCAGCTCCAGGTTGTTGAGGCTGCACCAGGACGTCAGCCGGTCCACCTCTCTCCTGTAGGCGGACTCATCGCCATTCAAGATGAGCCCGATGAGGGTGGTGTCATCCGCAAACTTGAGCAGTTTTACGGATTGGTGACTGGAGGTGCAGCAGTTTGTATACAGGGAGAAGAGCCAGGGGGAGAGTACACAGCCCTGAGGAGTACCAGTGTTCGTGGTTCGACTGTCCGAGACAATCTTAACCAGCCGCACGTGCTGTAAAACTTTTTTTTTTAAAATACTGCAGAGATGGTTGTCCTTCTGGTAGATTCCTCTCTCTCCACAGAAGAATGCTGTAGCTCTGACAGAGTGACCATTGGCTTCTTTGTCCCCTCCCTGACTAGAGTAAGATGAATGCAGCCATCTACAGAGACATCCTGGATGAAAGCCAACACTTCCCATCCAATCTGATGGAGCTTGAGAGGTGCTGTTAAGAGAAATGGGCGAAACTGCCCAGAGATAAATGTGCCAAGCTTGTGGCATCGTATTCAAAACAACTTGAGGCTGTAATTGCGACCAAAGGTGCATCAACACAGTATTAACCAAAGGCTGTGAATACTTTTTTTTATTTTTGATAAATTTGCACAAAAAAAAAAATTCACATTATCATTATGGGGTATTGTGTGTAGAATTTTGAGGACACAATAGGATTAATTGCATTTTGGAATAAGGATGTCACATACCAAAATTTAGAAAAGGTGAAGCACTGTAAATATTTTCCGGATGCATTGTATAGTCCAAGAAATGTGACAATTTCACATTTATGAACACTTTGTACTCACCAGCACCATAAAGTTGTCAAACCAGATGCCCGCTTCATGAAGCTCCACAGTGCCAACCCAGGGAGCCTGGAAGCCTTGACTGTACGCCGTCAGTGAGATGTCCAAAAAGTGAGAGCTGGTCAAGACGGAAGAGACACTCAGCCACTGTGTACACAAACACATGATTTTCTGTCAACTTACACACTGTATATAACCATTCACTACAACTTTAAGACCGCCTGCATAATCTAATGTTTTTCAATGACAGTATGCAATAATTCAGAAAAAAAATGCTACTTACCAGGCCGATGAAGATGCAGATGAGCTGAATGACATTTGTGTAAGCCACAGAGAGGAACCCCCCCACGAGCGTATACACGATGGCCACAGCAAAGGAGATGAGGATGGAGATGTTGTAGGAAAGGTCCAGGATCACATGCATAGTTACGCCTGGAACAACACAGCACAGTGATAACGCTGACACATCGCAATTACGGATGCCCTCATAGGGCCACATTGAATGATATGGGGGGCCACCTTGAATGATGTGGTGGACCACATAAAATGTGCCAAACCACTTTCAATGACGTGGTGGGCCACTTTAAAATGACGTGACGGGTAACATTCAATGACGTGGCGGACCACATTCAATGATGTGGTGGGCCACATTAAAATTATGTGACGGGTAACGTTAAATGTTGTGGCGGACCACATTCAATGACGTGGCGGACCACATTCAATGATGTGGTGGGCCACATTCAATTTATGTGACGGATAACGATAAATGTTGTGGCGGACCAATTTCAATGATGTGGCAGACCACGTTCAATGACGTGGTGGGTCACTTTAAAATTATGTGACGGGTAACATTAAATGTTGTGGCGGACCACATTCAATGACATGGTTGGCCACATTAAAATGATTTGACGGGTAACATTAAATGTTGTGGCGGACCACATTCAATGACGTGTTGGGCCACTTTAAAATGATGTGACGGGTAACATCAAATGGCGTGGCGTACCAAATTCAATGATATGGTTGGGTACTTTAAAATGATGTGACGATTAACGTTTTATGTTGTGGCGGACCACATTCAATGACGTGGTGGGCCACATTGAAATGATGTGACGGGTAACGTTAAATGTTGGGGCGGACCACATTCAATGATGTGGTGGGCCACTTTAAAATGATGTGACGGGCAACATTCAATGACGTGGCGGACCACATTCAATGATGTGGTGGGCCACATTAAAATTATGTGACGGGTAACGTTAAATGTTGTGGCGAACCGCATTCAATGACGTGGCGGACCACATTCAATTTATGTGACGGATAACGATAAATGTTGTGGCGAACCAATTTCAATGATGTGGCAGACCACGTTCAAAGACGTGGTGGGTCACTTTAAAATGATGTGACGGGTAACATTAAATGTTGTGGCGGACCACATTCAATGACATGGTTTGCCACTTTAAAATGATGTGACGGGTAACATTAAATGTTGTGGCGTACCACATTCAATGACGTGTTGGGCCACTTTAAAATGATGTGACGGGTAACATCAAATGGCGTGGCGTACCACATTCAATGACATGGTTGGCTACTTTAAAATGATGTGACAGTTAACGTTTTATGTTGTGGCGGACCACATTCAATGACGTGGCGGACCACATTCAATGACGTGGTCGGCCACTTTAAAATGACGTGACGGGTAACATTCAATGACGTGGCGGACCACATTCAATGATGTGGTGGGCCACGTTAAAATTATGTGACGGGTAACGTTAAATGTTGTGGCGAACCGCATTCAATGACGTGGCGGACCACATTCAATTTATGTGACGGATAACGATAAATGTTGTGGCGGACCAATTTCAATGATGTGGCAGACCACATCCAATGATGTGGTGGGCCACTTTAAAATGATTTGACGGGTAGCATTAAATGTTGTGGCGGACCACATTCAATGACATGGTTGGCCACATTAAAATGATGTGATGGGTAACATTAAATGTTGTGGCGTACCACATTCAATGACGTGTTGTGCCACTTTAAAATGATGTGACGGGTAACATCAAATGGCGTGGCGTACCACATTCAATGACATGGTTGGCTACTTTAAAATGATGTGACGGTTAACGTTTTATGTTGTGGCGGACCACATTCAATGACGTGGTGGGCCACATTGAAATGATGTGACGGGTAACGTTAAATGTTGGGGCGGATTACATTCAATGACGTGGTGGGCCACTTTAAAATGATGTGACGGGTAACATTAAATGTTGTGGCGGACCACATTCAATGACATGGTTGGCCACATTAAAATAATGTGACGGGTAACATTAAATGTTGTGGCGTACCACATTCAATGATGTGTTGGGCCACATTAAAATTATGTGACGGGTAACGTTAAATGTTGTGGTGAACCAATTTCAATGATGTGGCAGACCACGTTCAATGACGTGGTGGGTCACATTAAAATGATGTGACGGGTAACATTAAATGTTGTGGCGGACCACATTCAATGACATGGTTTGCCACTTTAAAATGATGTGACGGGTAACATTAAATGTTGTGGCGTACCACATTCAATGACGTGTTGGGCCACTTTAAAATGATGTGACGGGTAATATTAAATGTTGTGGCGTACCACATTCAATGACGTGTTGGGCCACTTTAAAATGATGTGACGGGTAACATCAAATGGCGTGGCGTACCACATTCAGTGACATGGTTGGCTAATTTAAAATGATGTGACTGTTAACGTTTTATGTTGTGGCGGACCACATTCAATGACGTGGCGGACCACATTCAATGACGTGGCGGGCCACATTGAAATGATGTGACGGGTAACGTTAAATGTTGGGGCGGACCACATTCAATGACATGGTTGGCCACATTAAAATAATGTGACGGGTAACATTAAATGTTGTGGCGTACCACATTCAATGATGTGTTGGGCCACGTTAAAATTATGTGACGGGTAACATCAAATGGCGTGGCGTACCACATTCAATAACATGGTTGGCTACTTTAAAATGATGTGACGGTTAACGTTTTATGTTGTGGCGGACCACATTCAATGACGTGGTGGGCCACATTGAAATGATGTGACGGGTAACGTTAAATGTTAAATTCAATGACGTGGTGGGCCACTTTAAAATGATGTGACGGGTAACATTCAATGACGTGGCGGACCACATTCAATGAAGTGGTGGGCCACCTTAAAATTATGTGACGGGTAACGTTAAATGTTGTGGCGAACCGCATTCAATGACGTGGCGGACCACATTCAATTTATGTGACGGATAACGATAAATGTTGTGGCGGACCAATTTCAATGATGTGGCAGACCACATTCAATGATGTGGTGGGCCACTTTAAAATGATTTGACGGGTAGCATTAAATGTTGTGGCGGACCACATTCAATGACATGGTTGGCCACATTAAAATGATGTGACGGGTAACATTAAATGTTGTGGCGTACCACATTCAATGACGTGTTGTGCCACTTTAAAATGATGTGACGGGTAACGTTTTATGTTGTGGCGGACCACATTCAATGACGTGGCGGACCACATTCAATGGCGTGGTGGGCAACTTTGAAATGATGTGACGGGTAACGTTAAATGTGGCGGACTACATTCAATGTCGTGGTGGGCCACTTTAAAATGATGTGACGGGCAACATTCAATGACGTGGTGGGCCACATTAGAATGACATGGGAAACCACATTGAATTATCAGGCCACTTTAAGGAAAAGTCCAAGATCGCTTTCATAGTTACTCCTGGAACAACACAGCATAGTGGTAACGCTATGGCGGGGGTGCAATTATGGATGCCCTCAGAGGGCCACTTTAATTGATATTGATGTGGCGGACTACATCAAATGATTTGGCGGACCATATTGAATGACGTGACGGACCTCGTTAAATGACGTGGCGGGCCACATTGAATGACATGGCGGTCCACATTCAATGATGTGGTGGGCCACATTAAAATGATGTGACGGGTAACATTAAATGGTGTGGCGGTGTGGTAATCTGTAAATGTCCTTGCCTATTTCTATTGTCTGCACCATGTTCACTCTCTCTCTCATCCACAGTATGGAGTGCAGCTGACGCAAGGCAGCAGCACACACCTGAGCTTGATTAGTAGCAGCCTATTTTAACTGGCTGCTGACGGCCGGTGAGCGCCGGAACTTTTGCCATTGCTACCAAACGGTTGGTCGTGCAAGAGGACTCACTAAGTCGCGAACCTTTCACCTCAGGTTGGCCCGTACAATCCTAGCCTTGTCTAGCGTTTTATTTTGGTACCTTGTTTTATCACTTCTCTCATGAAGTATATTTTTCCTAGCCTTGTCTAGCGCTTTTAGTTTTGTGTTTTTTCTCTCAGTAGTTTGTTACATGGTGTGTTGTGTTTTCCACCATCGCCATTGTTTTTTGCTACCTTGTGCTTCCGCCAAATAAAGTGGAAGAACAATTGTAAACCCAAACTCGTCTCTGCATCCTTGGGATCCATATCACCACACCCTAACAGAAAGTTCCGGCCAAAAACGATGGAACCCGCAGAGACAGACTCCTTGAAGAGAGCATTGCAAGGCCAGGCTCAAAGGATCAACCAGCAGGGGGACCAGCTTGACCACCTGAGCCGAGGTCTACAGGGGATGTCGGAGCGCCAAGACGCCATGTTGGAGCGAATCAACATGCTGTTAGCCACCGTCGTACCCACCTCGACCACCGTGCCTGACCAGGCATCCACCCAGCCTACACAACCCGCTAGTACTAGCAACATACGGCTTTCCCGACCCGAACGTTTTTCCGGGGAAAAGGAAGACGTAAGACAATTCCTGACGCAGTGTGAACTCCATTTTGAGCTAAACGCGTCCGCTTTCACCTCTGAGCGGGCTAAAGTAGCGTTTGTGATCTCTCACCTGTCTGGCCGCGCTGGCACCTGGGCGACTGCCGAATGGAACCGTCAGACCACCTCCAGCTCCACATACGCGAACTTTTCCAAGTCCTTGAAGCAAATATTCCAACGACGACTCCCAGGTAGAGAGGCAGCGAGATCCCTTTTCCGGCTGCAACAGGGTTCACGACGGGTCGCGGATTACGCGATCGAGTTCCGCACCATGGCGGCCGACTGTGACTGGGGTCCCTCGGCGTTGTTGGACGCCTTCTTCCTGGGTCTCGCGGACGAAATTCGTCATATGATGATCCCGCTGTCACTCCCGACGAACCTGGATGATCTAATTGAGCTGGCGGTGCAAATCGACTTCCGCCTACTAGAGGAGAGGAGGGATCGACGGGGAAGACAAGCCCCACCTAGCAGCCAATCAGCGCCTGCTAGACCCGCCATCTGCAAGACGGAGCAACTCGTCCCCGAAGACACCTCTCCTTCATGGCAGATAGACGAGCCAATGCAACTGGGAGGCCGTCGACTCACCACCGCTGAGAGGGAACGCCGTTTTCGCCTCCAACTCTGCCTATACTGTGGAGGCGCTGATCACCTCATCTCCCGCTGCAAGGAACTGCCGCGCCCCGCTGCACGGCCACGAGCGCGCCCTCACTCGCCAGAGGACACGTCCACCAGAGGTCGCCGTTCTCCTTCGTTGGCCGCAGGCAGAATGCAGCTAAAAGGTACTCTTTCTTGGCCTAACCAACAAATAGACATTTGCGCTCTCATTGACTCGGGAGCAGATGATAACTTTTTGGATTTTGAGTTCATGAGACTCCATAAGATTCCTGTTGTAAAACTGTATGTACCCAAGAGGGTGTATTCTCTAGATGGGCGCCTATTAGCCAGCATAACCCACCAGACACTCCCACTCAACCTGCGCTTGTCTGGAAATCATTGTGAGAAAATAATTTTTTTGATTGTGCCATCACGGTCCGCGCCCATCATTCTTGGGTTAACCTGGTTACAGAAGCATAACCCGAGCATAGACTGGCCTCGTTCGGCCATTATTAATTGGAGTGTTACCTGCCACCTACATTGTCTCCGTTCCGCAGCGGGATCTCACACACCGCCACATACCACCGTTGTAGAGAACATAGACTTGACAAACGTGCCCACAAACTACCATGACTTAAGAGCGGTGTTTAGCAAAGATAGAGCACTCTCACTTCCCCCCCACCGACCCTACGATTGCGGTATCGATTTGCTAGCCGGAGCGGCTTTACCATCGACCCGTTTGTACAAGGTGTCGAACACCGAACTCAAAGCACTAGAGGAATACATAAACACTTCAATAGCTGCGGGCCTCATTCGCCCCTCGACCGCACCAGTAGCCGCCGGATTTTTTTTTGTCGAAAAGAAGGACAAGTCCCTACGGCCTTGTATAGACTACCGCGCTCTTAATCTGATTACTGTCAAGAATAAGTATCCTCTTCCTCTCCTTGATTCTGCATTTACTCCCTTACAGTCCGCAAGGTTTTTTACTAAACTCGATCTACGTAACGCGTACCATCTAGTTCGCATCCGAGAGGGGGATGAATGGAAGACCGCATTCAACACTCCTCTCGGACATTTTGAGTATCTTGTCATGCCGTTTGGACTTACAAATGCACCTGGCGTTTTTCAGGGCTTCATTAATGATATTTTTCGGGACATGACAGGGCGGTTTCTCTTCGTTTACCTGGACGACATATTAATTTATTCTTCGACATTTGACGAACATGTGCAGCAGGTTCGGTTAGTCCTTCAACGTTTGCTCGAAAATAAACTGTTCGTCAAGGCAGAAAAATGCGAGTTTCACTCATCTTCCATACCCTTCTTAGGATTTATCATTGAGGAGGGTAGACTCAGACCGGACCCTGCTAAGGTCAAAGCAGTAGTAGACTGGCCCACTCCGGTGTCCAAGAAGCACCTCCAGAGATTCTTGGGCTTCTCTAATTTTTATCGGCGATTTATTCGCAATTTTAGTCGCGTCGCTGAGCCACTTACGAGACTAACTTCTACTAAGGTTCTGTTTGAATGGACACCCGATGCTAATTCCGCGTTCCTAAGGCTAAAGAGATTGTTTACTTCGGCTCCTGTGCTTTGTTACCCTGACCGTTCTCTCCAATTTTTTGTTGAAGTGGACGCTTCTGATTCAGGTGTAGGGGCCGTACTCTCCCAGCAATCTACCAGCGACCAGAAGTTGCACCCCTGTGCTTTCTTCTCTCGTCGCCTATCCCCTGCCGAGAAGAATTATGACATTGGCAACAGGGAGCTTCTGGCGGTCATCTTGGCCCTTCAGGAGTGGAGACACTGGCTGGAAGGGGCGGAGCTACCATTCATCGTCTACACGGACCACAAGAACCTGTCCTACTTAAGGACCGCACAGAGACTGAACCCTCGCCAGGCCAGGTGGGCACTATTTCTGACCCGTTTTAACTTTATCATCACTTTCCGACCTGGTTCTCAGAATGGGAAGCCCGATGCCCTGTCCCGTGTCTACTCTTCGTCCTTGGAAGATTCCTCACCTGAACCTATTGTTCCCCATACCCACTTCATTGGGGGACTCCAGTGGGACATCGAGCGGCAGGTCTTGGAGGCCCTGAAGTCGGACACATCTCCGCGGGGCTGCCCACCAGGTCGGCTGTTTGTGGTTCCTCGGCTCCGTTCCAGCGTTCTGGATTGGGCACATGGGTCGAAGATCGCTTGCCATCCAGGCATTCGTCGCACCAGTTTTATCCTCTCCCAGCGTTTTTGGTGGCCATCCATTCTGGCAGATACGAAGGCGTTTGTGGCAGCATGTCGGGTCTGCTCCCGGAACAAGGCATCCCACCAGGCCCCAGCAGGACTGCTACACCCATTACCCATCCCCTCCCGCCCGTGGTCACACATAGCTGTGGATTTTGTCACAGGACTGCCCCCCTCTGAGGGAAGCGACACCATTTTGACCATTGTGGACCGGTTCTCGAAGATGGCCCATTTCGTAGCCCTCCCCAAGCTGCCGTCTGCTCTTGAAACAGCCCAATTATTAGTGCTCCACGCTTTCCGGCTGCACGGCATCCCCACTGATGTTGTATCCGACAGAGGGCCACAGTTCTCCTCGGCCGTCTGGAGAGCATTCTGCAAGTCTCTGGGGGCCTCCCCTAGCCTATCCTCCGGCTACCACCCTCAGAGCAATGGACAGACCGAGCGGACCAACCAAGACCTGGAGGCGGCCATCCGGTGCACTTGTCATCAGCAACCCGCAACCTGGTCTGAAAATCTCCCATGGATAGAATACGCTCACAACTCTCTCATTAGCTCCGCCACCGGTCTGTCTCCATTTCACGTCGCCTATGGTTTCCAACCCCCAGTTTTTCCTTCTACCCAACCCAATGCCGACGTACCATCCGTAACGGCACACCTGCGTCGGGCTCACCAGGCTTGGCGCAACACCAGGGCTGCGTTAAAAAGAACATCGGCCAGGAACCAGGTCTTAGCCAACCGACATCGCACACCAGCCCCACACTACCAGTTGGGACAGAAGGTCTGGTTATCGTCTCGGGACCTACCATTGGCCACCGAATCTAGGAAACTGGCTCCCAGGTTCATTGGACCATTCCCCATTGCCAAGATCATCAATCGTGTTGCAGTCAAGCTCCATCTCCCTAGATCTCTCAAGTGCCATCCTGTTTTTCACGTGTCCCGCATCAAGCCTGTCTCATCCAGCCCACTCAGTCCTCCGGAGGTACCGCCTCCTCCACCCAGGCTGGTTGATGGTCACCCAGCATTTACTGTAAACACCATCTTGGATGTGAGAAGAAGGGGAAGGGGTTTTCAATACCTGGTGGACTGGGAGGGGTACGGCCCAGAGGAACGGTCATGGATTTCTAGATCGCTTATAATTGACAAGGACTTGATCAAGGACTTTTACGTTCGATTCCCAGACAAGCCAGGTAGGCCGCCAGGAGGCGTCCGTTGAGGGGGGGGTACTGTGGTAATCTGTAAATGTCCTTGCCTATTTCTATTGTCTGCACCATGTTCACTCTCTCTCTCATCCACAGTATGGAGTGCAGCTGACGCAAGGCAGCAGCACACACCTGAGCTTGATTAGTAGCAGCCTATTTTAACTGGCTGCTGACGGCCGGTGAGCGCCGGAACTTTTGCCATTGCTACCAAACGGTTGGTCGTGCAAGAGGACTCACTAAGTCGCGAACCTTTCACCTCAGGTTGGCCCGTACAATCCTAGCCTTGTCTAGCGTTTTATTTTGGTACCTTGTTTTATCACTTCTCTCATGAAGTATATTTTTCCTAGCCTTGTCTAGCGCTTTTAGTTTTGTGTTTTTTCTCTCAGTAGTTTGTTACATGGTGTGTTGTGTTTTCCACCATCGCCATTGTTTTTTGCTACCTTGTGCTTCCGCCAAATAAAGTGGAAGAACAATTGTAAACCCAAACTCGTCTCTGCATCCTTGGGATCCATATCACCACACCCTAACAGGCGGACCACATTGAATGACATGGCGAGCCACATTCAATGATGCGGCGGAACACATTAAACGTGGGGGACCACATTTAATGACAGGGTGGGCCACATTTTAATTAACATGACGGTAATATTAATAGTGTAGCGGACCACATTCAATAACATGGTGGACCACATTTAAATGACGTGACGGGCCACATTAAATGACTTGGGAAACCACATTGAATTATCAGGCCACATTAAGGAAAAGTCCAAGATCACTTTCATAGTTACGCCTGGAACAACACAGCATAGTGGTAACGCTATGGCAGGGGTGTCAAACTTGGGTTTTTTTTAGCGCCACATCGCCCTCAGAGGGCCACCTTAATTGAAATTGAGGTGGCGGATTACATCAAAGGATGTGGCGGACCATAGTGAATGATATGGGGGGCCACACTGAATGATCTGGCAGATCACATTGAATGTGCCAAACCACATTCACTAATGTGGTGGGCCATTTTAAAATGTTTTGACGGGTAACATTAAATGATGTGGCGGAACACATTCAATGATGTGGTGGGCCACACTAAAATGATGTCACTGGTAACATTATATGTTGTGGCAGACCACATTCAATGACGTGGCAGAACACATTCAATGATGTGCTGAGCCACATTAAAATGAGGTGACGGGTAACATAAAATGGTGTGGCAGACCACATTAAATGTGGCAGACCACATTCACTAATGTGGTGGGCCATTTTAAAATGTTTTGACGGGTAACATTAAATGTTGTGGCGGACCACATTCAATGACGTGGCAGAACACATTCAATGACGTGGTGGGCCACTTAAAATGACGTCACGGGTAACATTATATGTTGTGGCAGACCACATTCAATGATGTGGCGGACCACATTCAATGATGTGGCAGAACACATTCAATGATGTGGTGGGCCACATTAAAATGAGGTGACGTGTAACATCAAATGGTGTGGCAGACCACGTTAAATGTGGCGGACCACATTGAATGACATGGCGAGCCACATTCAATGGTGCGGCGGAACACATTAAACCAGGTGGACCACATTTAATGACGGAGTGGGCCACATTTAAATGGCAGGACAGTAACAATAAATGGTGTGGCGGACCAAGTTGAATGACATGGCGGGCCACTTTAAATGGTGCGGCTGACCACATTAAATGTGGCGGACCACGTTCAATTACATGGTGGGCCACATTTAATGACATGGCAAATGACATGAATGACATGTCAGGCCACATTAAATTATGTTACAGACTACATTAAATGGTGTAGTGAAAGTAAAGCGGCAGGCCAGACATTGCCCCCGGGCCTTGAGTTTGACACGTGTGTTTGGGGGTGTCTCTATATAACTTTTTTTTTTTACTTCCGATACAATATCCATATTGGAGCAATATCAGCAGGAATCATCCTTTTTTTTTTTTAAATTGTAGTGTGCAATGTTAGAAAAAGTGTGATCAAGTAAAATGAGTCAAACAGAGAAAAATGGCAGGTATGAAAAAGACTAACATATTTATTAATAACAGTCTGGAATGGACTTACGGTATGCTGTCTTTAGGTTGTAGTGGAGTGCTAATTGTTTTTGGGGATACTTAGTAGCCCCAATCATTTTTCAAGTTAAGCTCGTGGCACAGTAAATTTAATTATGCGGACATGTTTCTTGCTGGATACTAAATTATACGCTTCCGCCTTACAGACTTTGTATGTGTAAGTTATATGTAACTATAATTATTGGATACTTGTTTATATTGGCAAATGTGCTGTTTTAGACTGTATTATTGTTCAATTAAGCTCCTTGTAGCCTATAAGCTACCATGTTTACCATTTGTAAATGACTTGACTAAAATACAAGTAAAGACCAATCTTGTGTGCTCATTGGAGGACATTTAGATATTAACTGGCTGTCCAGCTTTGCACAATCATAATCTTTTTCGCTAAAATCAGATCAGGACACCCCTATATCAGGGGTGTCAAACTCGTGTTCATTGAGGGCCACATCGCAGTTATGGTTGCCCTCAGAGGGCCACTTTTAACAATGTATAAATAATGTATATGTATAATACATTAACAATATATTTTTTTACATAAGCTGCAAAAAATATATAACAATTTTAAATACAGCATAGGGTTGCACAGTATACCGGTACTGGTATAGTATCGCGGTACTAATTAATCAAAAACGGTACTGTAATGTTTGAAAAGTACCGGTTCCCGGGCATGACGGTGCGTTGTCATGTCATGACATTGCTGGTTGTACGAGCAGAGGAGCATGTTCGGCAGCGCATAATTACGGAGTACTTACAAGCAGACTCTGTGTGTCGACAGAAAAAGGAGAACGGACGCATTTTGGCTTAAAAACTGACGATAAAGGTGAAGTTATAACACTGAAACGCCCTCAGGAAGAGGTGCTTTAAGACAGTGGTCCCCAACCTTTTTGGAACCGCGGACCGGTCAACGCTGGAATATTTGTCCCACGGACCGGGGGCGGGGGTGGTTTGTTTGTTTGTCATTAAAAAATCCAATCATGTGTGCTTACGGACTGTATCCCTGCAGAATGTATTGATCTATATTGATATATAATGTAGGAACCAGAAATATTAATAACAGAAAGAAACAACCCTTTTGTGCGAATGAGTGTAAATGGGGGGGGGGGTTTGGGGTTAGTGCACTAATTGTAAGTGTGTCTTGTATTTTTTATGTTGATTTAATAAAAAAATAAAAAAATAAAAATAAAAACAAAAAATATTAAAAAAAAAAATTTTTTTGTTGTGCGGCCCGGTACCAATCGTTCCACGCACCGGTACCGGGCCGCGGCCCGGTGGTTGGGGACCACTACTTTAAGACATGGCTAGCTAGCTAGCGGCTAACATCCATCCGCAGTCGGCAGTGTTTTAGCTACTTCTAAATCACTAATCCTCGTCTCCATGGTGACGAATAAAGTGAGTTTCTTACAAGTATCATCCCTGCAGGAAGAGGAATAGCTAAACATGCTTCACTACACACCGTAGGAGGATACAATAGCTAACAGCAAGCCGGCACCCTGAATGTAAACAAACGCCATGGGTGGATCTACACCTGACATCCACTGTAATGATACATAGATATTTTTTATCGTCACAAAATCTTTTTTCCTTTATTTAAAATTCATATTAAGTTAATAAACTCAGGAAATGCGTCGCTGGACACATGAGGACTTTGAATATGACCAATGTATGATCCTGTAACTACTTGGTATCGGATCGATACCTAAATTTGTGGTATCATCCAAAACTAATGTAAAGTATCCAAACAACAGAAGAATAAGTGATTATTACTTTTTAACAGCAGTGTAGTTAGAAAATAACCAGATATTAACAGTAAATGAACAAGTAGATGAATAATACATTTTTACAGCTTGTCCTTCATAATGTTGTATTTAAAATACGATAAATGACACAATATGTTACTGCATACGTCAGAAGACAAATTAGGAGCCTTTGTTTGTTTACTTACTACTAAAAGACAAGTTGTCTTGTATGTTTACTATTTTATTTAAGGACAAAATTGTTCTTCGATTGCAATAAGAAACATATGTTTCATGTACCGTAAGATTTTCTGTTAAAATAAAGCCAATAATGCCATTTTTTTGTGGTCCCCGTTATTTAGAAAAGTATTTAAAAGTATTGAAATACATTTAGGTACTGGTACTAAAATATTCGTATCGGGACAACACTAATACAGCATATAAAAAAATATGAATGGAATGGAAAAACAATACCACTGTTTTTAGGGGTAAAATTCACACAACAGAGCTGCCAGTTGTTGTTTTTTTACCGTAAAATCTTGTTTAATGTTTTTTTTTGTTTTTTTTTAATGCTTTAGTGTCTTAATGTATATGGAAAAAAAGAGTACCAATGTTGATTTTACGGTAAAAAACTCAGTCCGTGGAATTTAACTGTAAAATCTATTGTAAATTTTACAGTCTACAATTTCATTGATAATTCAAGCAGATATTTAAGTACAGTATGTATCTTTATTTTAACAAAAAATATTTTTGGAATACATGATAATATAACATTTTGATTTTGATGATAAGGAGTTTGAAAGGTTATGCAATTGCTTGCAGTACATGATTTTTAATGTCAAAAGGGAAAGAACAAATTAGTGTTGTCCCGATACCAATATTTTAGTACCGGTACCAAAATGTATTTCGATACTTTTCGATACTTTCCTAAACAATAGGGGACCACAAAAAATGGCATTATTGGCTTTATTTTAACAAAAAATCTAACGGTACATTAAAGACCTACTGAAATGATTTTTTTTTATTTAAACGGGAATAGCAGATCCATAAAGTTCGCAACTTTTGCTCGCTGATAAAAAAAAAGCCTTGCCTGTACCGGAAGTAGCGTGACATCACAGGAGCTAGTATTCCTCACAATTCCCCATTGTTTACAATGGAGCGAGAGAGATTCGGACCGAGAAAGTGACGATTACCTCATTAATTTGAGCGAGGATGAAAGATTCGTAGATGAGGAACGTTACAGTGAAGGACTTGAGAGGCAGTGATGGATGTATCTTTTTTCGCTCTGACCGTAACTTAGGTACAAGCTGGCTCATTGGATTCCACACTCTCCTTTTTCTATTGTGGATCACGGATTTGTGTCCTCATGTGTCAAGGGACATATTTCCTGAGTTTATAAACATAATATGGATTTTTTAAAACGTAAAAAAGATTTTGTGACGATAAAAAATATCGATGTAATCATAGAAGTATCGACGAGATACGCTATTGTACTTGGTATCATTACAGTGGATGTCAGGTGTAGATCCACCCATGGCATTTGATTACATTCAGGGTGCTAGCTTGCTGTTAGCGGTTAGCAATCGTATCTTCCTACGGTGTGTAGTGAACATGTTTAGCTATTCCTCGTCCTGCAGGGATGATACTTGTCAAAAACTCACTTTATTCGTCGCCATGGAGGCGAGGATTAGCTAACATGTCTTAAAGCACCTCTTCCTGAGGGCGTTTCAGTGTTATAACTTCACCTTTATCGTCAGTTTTTAGGCCAAAATGCGTCCGTTCTCCCTTTTCAGTCTACACACTGTGTCTGCTTGTAAGTACTCCGTGATTGTGCGCTGCCGAACATGCTCCACTGCTTGTAAAACCAGCAATGTCACAACGAGCCAAACCGGTACTTTTCAAACAGACTATAGTACTGTTTTGATTCATTAGTACTGCAATACTATACTAGTACCGTACAACCCTCAAACAAATACATTTAGTAAGAAAAGATTGAGCATTCATATTATTTCCAGGCTTTAGCGGGCCACATAAAATAATGTGGCAGGTCAGATTTGGAGGCTAAATAACACGCCCGTCCACACAAAAGGTTGTGTAAGGAACTCACCCAGGCTGACGAGTGTGCGTGCCACCCACAGCACATCAGCGACCAGAGCCGGAATGGTGAGAAGACTGGCCAGTATGTTCCCGTACCTCTGCTGGAAAGGATCCATCATCGTCAAATACTTGTTGTCTCTCATAGGCTTTGCAAAGAAAACGCCACCTGGGAAAGGGTTGGTGTAAAGAATTAAGAAGAAGTAGCAACTTTGGGCATGCTTATCTTTGGTGTCCCAATCTGATATTGACATTGGTCAGTATCAGCAAAGTATTGGATTATATCGCTCTGATACAAGCAGCATGTTTACCTGTGCAAAGCTGGGCAGCCATTTAACATCTAAATGTCCTCCAAAACGCACACAAATTTGGTGTTTTCTGGTATTTTGGTCGAGTCATTTACAAACCCCGTTTCCATATGAGTTGAGAAATTGTGTTAGATGTAAATATAAACGGAATACAATGAATTGCAAATCATTTTCAACCCATATTCAGTTGAATATGCTACAAAGACAACATATTTGATGTTCAAACTGATAAACTTTTTTTTTTTTTTGCAAATAATCATTAACTTTAGAATTTGATGCCAGCAACACGTGACAAAGAAATTGGGAAAGGTGGCAATAAATACTGATAAAGTTGAGGAATGCTCATCAAACACTTATTTGGAACATCCCACAGGTGAACAGGCAAATTGGGAACAGGTGGGTGCCATGATTGAATATAAAAGTAGATTCCATGAAATGCTCAGTCATTCACAAACAAGGATAGGGCGAGGGTCACCACTTTGTCAACAAATGCATGAGAAAATTGTTGAACAGTTTAAGAAAAACCTTTCTCAACCAGCTATTGCAAGGAATTTAGGGATTTCACCATCTACGGTCCGTAATATCATCAAAGGGTTCAGAGAATCTGGAGAAATCACTGCACGTAAGCATCTAAGCTCGTGACCTTCGATCCCTCAGGCTGTACTGCATCAACAAGCGACATCAGTGTGTAAAGGATATCACCACATTGGCTCAGGAACACTTCAGAAACCCACTGTCAATAACTACAGTTGGTCGCTACATCTGTAAGTGCAAGTTAAAACTCTCCTATGCAAGGCAAAAACCGTTTATCAACAACACCCAGAAACGCTGTCGGCTTCGCTAGGCCTGAGCTCATCTAAGCTGGACTGATACAAAGTGGAAAAGTGTTCTGTGGTCTGACGAGTCCACATTTCAAATTGTTTTTGGAAACTGTGGACGTCGTGTCCTCCGGAACAAAGAGGAAAAGAACCATCCGGATTGTTATAGGCGCAAAGTTCAAAAGCCAGCATCTGTGATGGTATGGGGGTATATTAGTGCCCAAGGCATGGGTAACTGACACATCTGTGAAGGCACCATTAATGCTGAAAGGGACATACAGGTTTTGGAGCAACATATGTTGCCACCCAAGCAATGTTATCATGGACGCCCCTGCTTATTTCAGCAAGACAATGCCAAGCCACATGTTACAACAGCGGGGCTTCATAGTAAAAGAGTGCGGGTACTAGACTGGCCTGCCTGTAGTCCAGACCTGTCTCCCATTGAAAATGTGTGGCGCAATATAAAGCCTTATATACCACAACGGAGACCCCGGACTGTTGAACAACTTAAGATGTAGATCAAGCAAGAATGGGGAAAAATTTCACCTGAAAAGCTTCAGAAATTGGTCTCGTCAGTTCCCAAACGTTTACAAAGTGTTGTTAAAAGGAAAGGCCATGTAACACAGTGGTGAACATGCCCCTGTGCCAACTTTTTTGCGATGTGTTGCTGCCATTACGTTGTAAGTTAATGATTATTTGCACCAAAAAAAATGAAGTTTCTCAGTTTGAACATTAAATATCTTGTCTTTGCAGTCTATTCAGTTGAATATAAGTTGAAAATGATTTGCAAATCATTGTATTCTGTTTTTATTTACGATTTACACAACGTGCCAACTTCACTGGTTTTGGGTTTTGTACAAAATGTAAAAATGGTAGGCTATGATGTAGTAAAAGCCAGCAGCTACAAACAACTAAGCACACAATAGCACACAAGCTAAATATATGTAATACTAATAAGTGACATTAATTATATTGCAGTCTAAAACAGCCCATTTGTCAATATAAACAAGTATCTAATAATTATACTTGCATATTACTTACACATACAAAGTCTCCAAGGCGGTATTAGAAAATATCCTGGAACAAACGTGTCCGCATCATTCAACTTTCAGTGTCATCAGCTTAACATAATGAATTATTGTGGCCAGCTCCAAATTGGCTAAATAACTAGTTGTTCTATTGTATTCGAAATATGCATAAGACGATATCGGTATTGGCCAATACGGAAGGGTCCGATATTGGTATCATAAAGGAAGTGAAAGTATTGTATTGGGACACCAATGCTTTCACAGCTATCAATGAAAGCACAAACAGAAGACAGGAAAAGGGGTTAAGATCAAGTATTTGGTTAAGGGGGGCTGAATACTTTGGTACACCGAACTTTTCCCATCTATTATTCGTGTGTCGCTCTGCGTTGGTTTTTCTCATTAAATCCAAAAAAAATAATTGTACATTTGTATGATGACAATATAGAGAACATACAAACCCTATATTTATCAAATCACAATTACTGAAATTCAACGATTTGGTGCTAAAATTATGCACAAAGCAAACTATAACCTGCAACCCAAGAATGTACAACAATTCTTCTCAACAAAAGAGGAGAAATATAACCTTAGAGGAAAATCTAATTTAAAACATTTGTATGCTCGTACAACACTTAAAACCTTCAGTATATCAGTATGTGGGATTAAATTATGGAACGTATTAACCAAAGAAATCAAACAAAGCACCAATATGATTCAGTTTAAAGAGACTGTTCAAACTACAAGTGTTCACAAAGTACACAGAACAGGAAACATGATGAACATCTTGAACCCTTTTAATATTTGTTTGCTTCCTATGGTATATTATTTATGTATAATTTATTTCTTCACTGTTTTGTTACAGAGAACAAGGAAATTGGATAAAATTGATACGGTATGAAAAGGGGTAGGATTAAATAAGCTCTGCTTCTTCCTACTCCTGTTCGGACGTGCTGTAATGAAACAACTGGAATTGTGTGATGCATTAGATCATGGGTGTCAAACTCTGGCCCGCGGGCCAAAATTGGCCCGCCGTGTAATTTCACTTGGCCCTTGAGGCGATATCAAATTAACACTAGAGCTGGGCCGGCGATTATATACAGCGGCGGTGCCGCGGTAACACCGCATTCACCGCTAATTCTCATACTTGCCAACCCTCCCGGGAGACTCCCAAATTTCAGTGCCCCTCCCGAAAATCGTCACGTCCGCTTTTCATCCAGTCCAACGAGTGCTGGCCCAGTCACATAATATGTGCGACTTCTGCACGCATACACAAGTGAATGCAACGCATACTTGATCAACAGCGACACAGGTTAGGGTGGCCGTATAAACAACTTTAACACTGTTAGAAATATGCGCCACACTGTGAATCCACACCAAACAAGAATGACAAACACATTTAGGGAGAACATCTGCACCGTAACACAACATAAACACAACAGAACAAATACCCAGAACCCTTTGCAGCACTAACTGTTCCGGGACGCTACATGGTGTGTGTGTGTGGGAGGGAGGGTGGGGGGGGGGTGTATTTTGTAGCGTCCCGGAAGAGACGGGTTCTGGGTATTTGTTCTGTATTGTTTATGTTGTGTTACGGTGCAGATGTTCTCCCGAAATGTGTTTGTCATTCTTGTTTGGTGTGGATTCACAGTGTGGCGCATATTTGTAACAGTGTTAAAGTTGTACGGCCACCCTCGGTGTAACCTGTATCGCTGTTGATCAAGTATGCGTTGCATTCACGTGTGTGTGCGTACAGAAGCCGCACATATCTTGTGACTGGGCCGACACGTTGTTAGAACGGATGAAAAGCGGACGTGACGACAGCTCGTAGAGGACGTTAAAGGCAGTGCCTTTAAGGCACGCCCCCAAGACTGTGGTCCGGGTGGACTACGAGATATAATGACCGATGAACACCTTCGTTCGATAATGAAGGTTGCCTCAGCTCAAAGCCTAAACCCCGACATTAATGAACTAGCATCCAAGAAAAGATGGCAGGTATCTGGCTTGGGCACATCAGATTAGATCAGTGTGTTGCAAACTGAGCAGTTTAAAGTCCTGAATGGTTGGTTTATTCATTGTTATTTTATTTTCAAACTTATTAGCCTGTGGAAAAAGTTAATGTTGATATTTACCTCCAAAGGCTGCAAATAGAAAAGAGGCATTACATTTTTATTTAAATTGTATTTGATATGCCATTGATATTTTTTAGTTATCATTATTATTATTTGAAACACGATTTTGCATGTCACTATAAAGTTATATAAGGCGTGCTTGTTCAATATTCAATACAAAACTTGTTTGGGTCCCTTTTAAAAGGTTAATTTGTTCAACCTTGGCCCGCGGCTTTGTTCAGTTTTAAATTTTGGCCCACTCTGTATTTGAGTTTGACACCCCTGCATTAGATTGTATCGTATGCATGTTCGAAATAAACTGAAACTGAACTGAAGAAAATGTGGAAAAGACTTTAAGTACCTAAGAAGAATGTAAGGACATAAGACACAGGCATGAGAGCCCACACTGCTCCCAATGTCGGGTTGTACGTTGCTTCAGCGATACCAAGGATGAATCCTCCTCCTATCCAGGTGGCTGCAAAAACATACATCATATTTACTTCATACAAGTTAGTCATCATTACTTGACTTCTTCTGAAGAAATGTTGTGTTTTTTTTACATGTAAGGCTGAAGATCCCCATCAGCAAGTTGATGTTACGCCCAGCCAGAAACGTGTCTTCCATTCCATCTCCTGTCCCTCCTGACTTCTTGAAGCGCCTGGCGGCCCACATGCCCGCTGCCGGGATGAGCAGGAAGAACGCCACCACCACCACCAGACCCGTCACGTTCAATGCCATCACTTATGGGCTCTGTGGGTCCAATGGAGGAGACCGTAAAATACACAAAACAGGAGTAAACACCAAGAAAATATGACATGCTGTATGTCATATTATCTATCCAGTCTTCATGTGCTCAAAAATACACTTAGTAGGTTTACTTTTTATTGGTATCGGACATGAAAAAGTGCTGTCATGCGCACACAAAAGACAAATATATTTCAAAAATCATCATTATGAAAAGAACTATGACTGGCCGACCAGTTGATTGATTGACCAACTGACTAATTCATTAACTGATTGATTGATTCACTCACTGACTGATCCACACATTAATTGATTGATGGATTGATTGACTGACTGAGTGATTCATATATTAATTGATCGACTGACTGATAAACTGATTTATTGATTGACTGACTATTTGAGTGACTGATTGGTTGACCAGATGATTGATTGATTGATTGACTGACTGATTAACTGATTTAATCAGATTTAATCAGTTAATCCTCCTATCCAGCCACCTGGATAAGAGGAGGATTAACTGATTAAATCAGATCGATTAATCAGTCAGATTGACTAACTGATTAATAATTGATTGATTGACTGATTGACTGACTGACTGATTCATATATTAATTGATCGACTGACTGATAAACTGATTTATTAATTGACTGACTGATTGATTATTGATTGACTGACTATTTGAGTGACTGATTGGTTGACCGGATGATTGATTGATTGGTTGACTGATTGATTCATTGACTGACTGATTTATTATTGATTGATTAACTGACTGATGAACTGATTTATAGATTGACTGACTTGATTAATTATTGATTGATTCATTGACTGACAGATTCATATATTAATTAATCGACTGACTGATTTATTGATTGACTGGCTGACTGATTCGTATAATACATTTATTGACTGATTAACTGTTTTATTGACTGACTGATTGATTATTGATTGACTGACTGTTTGAGTGACTGATTGGTTGACCAGATGATTGATTGATTGATTGGTTGACTGATTCATTGACAGACTGATTGATTATTGATTGACTGACTGACTGATTCATAAATTAATTGATTGATTGACTGATTGATTTATTGACTAACTGATTGATTATTGATTGACTGACTGACTGACTGATTCATATATTAATTGATTGACTGACTGATTAACTGACTGATTGATTATTGATTGACTGACTGAGTGATTGATTGGTTGACCGGATGAATGATTGACTGGTTGACTGATTGATTCATTGACTATTGATTGACTGACTGACTTGAGTCATATATTAATTGATCGACTGACTGATAAACTGATTTATTGATTGACTGACTATTTGAGTGACTGATCGGTTGACCGGATGATTGATTGATTGGTTGACTGATTGATTCATTGACTGACTGATTTATTATTGATTGATTGACTGACTTATTAACTGATTTATGGATTGACTGACTGATTAACTGATTTAATCAGTTAATCCTCCTATCCAGCCACCTGGATAAGAGGAGTATTAACTGATTAAATCAGATCGATTAA
The DNA here is from genome assembly GCF_033978785.1 of Entelurus aequoreus. Lineage (NCBI taxonomy): Eukaryota > Metazoa > Chordata > Actinopteri > Syngnathiformes > Syngnathidae > Entelurus > Entelurus aequoreus. The sequence continues at coordinate 38,342,546 of NC_084748.1, read as the reverse complement.
TCAGTCAGATTGACTAACTGATTAATAATTGATTGATTGACTGACTGACAGATTCATATATTAATTGATCGACTGACTGATTTATTGATTGACTGGCTGACTGATTCATATATTAATTGATTGATTGACTGATTTATTGATTGACTGACTGATTAACTGACTGAGTGACTGATTGGTTGACTGATTCATTGACAGACTGATTGATTATTGATTGACTGACTAACTGATTCATATTTTAATTGATCGATTGACTGATTGATTTATTGACTAACTGAGTATTGATTGACTGACTGATTCATATATTAATTGATTAACTGATTGATTATTGATTGACTGACTGTTTGAGTGATTGATTGGTTGACTGATTGATTCATTGACTAACTGATTGACTATTTATTGATTGACTGACTGATTCATATATTAATTGAGTGACTGACTGATTAACTGACTGATTGATTATTAATTGACTGACTGTTTGAGTGACTGATTGGTTGACCGGATGATTGATTGATCGGTTGACTGATTGATTCATTGACTGACTGATTGATTATTGATTGGCTAACTTACTGATTCATATATTAATTGATTGACTGACTGACTGACTGATTCATATTTTAATTGATTGACTGACTGATTAACTGATTTATTGATTGACTGACTGATTATTGATTGACTGACTGTTTGAGTGTCTGATTGGGTGACCGGATGATTGATTGATTGGTTGACTGATTTTTTCATTGACTGACTGAGTAATTAAAACATTGACAAATTGACTGACTTGTTGACTTGATTTTAATGATTACAAACAAAGCAATTTCAAAAATAATCTCCAATAATATTATTTCAAACTGAATAGCACATACTCAATCAAGTGTCATATCGGGAAAAAATAAGGAATAAGTCTGAGAAGAAGCAGGCAGAAGTAATAGCTTGTTGTGCCATATTAGTTTTTGATTACAATAGTCTTATTACCTTATCCTATATCTATGTTAATAAAATGTTCATTATTATTGATATTAACAGCATTATTTTTGTTATTAACATCCATCCATTTTTTACCGCTTGGCCCATACGGGGTCGCGGGGGGTGCTGGAGCCTATCCCATCTGCACTCGGTCAAGTCGCCATCTCGTGGCAGGGCCAAGACTGATAGACGGACAACATTCACACACCAGGGGCAATTTAGTGTTGCCAATCAACCTATCCCCAGGTGCATGTCTTTGGAGGTGGGAGGAAGCCGGAGTACCCGGAGGGAACCCACGCAGTCACGGGGAGAACATGCAAACTCCACACAGAAAGACCCAGAGCCCGGGGGGTATTATTAAATTAGTATTGCCTAATTATTTTTATTCTCATATTATTTTTGTTATATTTGTCTTCTGTCCCATCTTAACCCCACCCCCTTTTATTCCGACCTGCTCCAAAAAGGCACTTTAAAAATTGACAGCTTAAAATTAAAAATAAAACTCGCTAACTGGTGTAAAGTTTCCGTCTCCTGCCTTCCATGACAGAGGTCTTGGGGTCTATTCCCAGCCAGGGTTACATCATATTTCATCAGTGGTAGGCCGCCAGGGACAGCGAGGCCTTCTCTGCTGGCCTAACATAACCAGAAATCATGATCATAAATAAAGATAAAAAATAATTTTTAATTTACTTTCCCTAAATATCTAAAAGTATTCATATTCTCTTCATGTTATATTATGCTCCTTCCAATGCTGTTGTTTTTAGGTTAGAGTTTGTATCCAATCAGAATTCAGCTAGCTTATGTTGCCATGCTGTACCAAATCTGCCCGGGGCCGATGCGGGCGTCTTTGCACTGCAAGTGAACGGGCACATAGAGTTGATAGATAATTGCGATAGCCAATAAGATCACAAGTTGTTGTCAGTAAGGCCTTCTAGCTGGCTTTACGCTGTGATTGGATACTCACTTGGGAGTCCCAAGTGAGTATCCAATCACATGTTGCAAAAACAGGAAGTGGCACAGGAGCCATACGAGCCATAGAAAGCCACAGAAAACTTGCCGGTACTCACAAAGAAAAAGAGCAACATGTTGATTAGGTGGCAGATATATATTTGCAAGGCCATTCTCAAGAAAGATATTTAAGAGAAACTACATCTTGTGTTACGAGGTCGGCGATGAAATGGGGAAATACCCGCCATTTCCACTCAAATCAACAGACTACGAGGGGCTATACGTGTCGAATAGGTGCTACAAATTGTGAGTTCAAATATTTTATTTAAAAAAAATTTAATGTTTAATATGTTTTTTGCAATTTTTATTTTGACAGTATTACATAAGATTTGTTTTAATTGCTGATGCGGGTTTATTGATTTTTAAATGCGCCAGAAAATACCTGTTTTGTACACTGTTGAGGTGTTCAATGCACAGTAGTGCATAAATGTGTTTCTGTATAGTATTTCTCCAACAATGGTCATGTGGTGACATAAATGATGGTATTTTAAGAGGTAATCATTGAAGTCGGACATCACTGAAAGCCTAGGTGGGAAACGGACAGCCCGCCACTGGATTACATTGACTCGCTATGTGGTGACCTCTGACCTGGAACGGTTGAAGGAGAAAAACAGATTGTACACATACAGTACTTATGGACACATTTTGAAATGTAACCATTTTGTCCCTTGAGCACAATTGTCTTCAGATTATGAACAGCAATTGTTATCTAAAGCAACTCAGTTTAGTTCCGTTATGAAATCTTTCATCAATAGCAGTAAGTTGTATCAGATATAAGACAACACCCAGGGATTTTGATTTCAAGTAGCAAAAACTGTGAGTAAGAAACTTCAAAGACACTAGAAAAAAAACACATTCCATTGGGCTGCAGGAAAGACACAAATGAAAGACGAGCGTTAACACCACGAGTCACTAACACTGTTTAAAATACATTTAACGGTCTGTGCAAATGTTACACTGCAGCGCTTTCTTTGCCAGTGAAATATGACAAAACATAACCACCAAACCGAACACCAGAGGGAGAATCACCAGAACCAACAGGGCTCCTTGAATTTTGCGCTTCATTCTTGTGACTGCAATAAAAATTCCTTGTTTTCAGTATGAAACAGACACATTCAAAATGAATGAAATACAGAACCAGCAGAATGATCAAACATGCACAGACTTGAAGTCACCCTGTATGTGTCCTTTCACAACTTGAAAAGACACATGTAGAAGCTATTTGTACTCATTGAACCATGCAAGAAATCAGCACATTGTCAAGAAATGAGGTTATTACAATGAACACAACATAATACTTGCCCAAAACATGGAAACTTCTCACTTGGTGATGATGTGCAGATTCAGTCAAGGAGGAAAAAAATGCAGACTCTACTGGAAGAGTGTCACAGGAAGTGACGCCCATTTAAAGGTGTAGTGGGCATGGTCAGGCGGTCCAAGGGAAAGGGGTAAGACAACCCAGGCTGGATACAAAGTACCAAGCTCTGGTACTGCACGTTACTACAAATGATGCGTTTTCTTTCTTCAAAATTACAATTCAGATGTAACACTAGTGCAGGGGTGGGCAATTCATTTTTACCAGGGGCCGCATGAGCAACCCGAGCACTGCTGGAGGGCCACATCGACAATATTTCAATTAAATTTTGGTCAATATTATTTTTGATATATACCGTAAGATAAATAATAATAATAATAATAATAATTAATAATAATAGTAATACTTCAACATAGTGTGTGTAACAGCATTCCATGACTAATATAAATAAATTAACATTAATAATAAATGACAGTAAAATAAGCACACGTATGACTGAGGAGTCATAGTGTAACTTTGTGTGGTGTTTGAGTTGTCCGACTTTTTGTGTGGCCATAAACGCACCAGTGGTTTAGTGCTATGCGTGTTGGTGACAGATGACAAGTTGGTTTTGGCCTGGTTTATACGGCAGAAAATGACTAGTTTTTCGAGATAGAATTGTTTTACTCATGTTTTTGGTGTGGTTATGTCCGAATACAAACAGTTTTGCTCAATAAAGTGATCGATATAATTCCTAGCCTCGAAGCATCTCGATAGACGTTACAATAATTGAACGGTGTTCAATTGAACGGTGTTGACGAACACCATTAGGGCCGCTTGTTGTCACTGTCACTCAAAGTTGCATTGCAAAATTACATAGAATAAATATGTTTATTTTGTTTAGAATTCAGATGGGATTTGATTTGGTGCGCGGCATATATTTGCTGCGCGCAGCAGACGCTTGAGCAGTGCGCAATTGCGCAGGCACGCACCTTAGAGGGAACGTTGCATGGCAGTCCACGTCTTGTTGGAAACACGCCATTCTTCATCAACTTTTCTCTTTTTAGCGTCTCGGGTGTAAACCGTGCATCACTTGTCGCTGCATGTGCACCTTCACTCGCAGGTTACACACGGACACACGCCCATAAATAATACTTTTCAAAATAAAAGCAGCACAGTTGTGTTGCGCGCACGACATAGATGTTTTTTCAACTTTATTTTGTAATTAATGATTGCAGCTGTTCATATTCACTCACAATCACGCACACGCATACGTCCACACGGAAGTAATACAACGATTTTCAAAACAAAAGCAGCACCGTTGTATTGTACACTCGACATAGATACTTTTTAAAATGTATTTTGTAATTTATAATTGGCCTCACGCGGGCCGGACAGGGACGCACAAAGGGCCGGATGCGGCCCGCGGGCCGCAGAATGCCCAGGTCTGCACTAGTGTGTGAATGTGAGTGTGAATGTTGTCTATCTGTGTTGGTCCTGCGATGAGGTGGCGACTTATCCAGGGTGTATCTGCCCGAATGCAGCTGAGATAGGCTCCAGCGACCCCCGCGACCCCGAAAGGGACAAGCGGTAGAAAAATGGATGGATGGAACCCATTGCAAAAAGTTGTCACAGTGGCATTTTTACCACTGTGTTACATGGCCTTTCCTTTCAACAACACTTAGTAAACATTTGGGAACTGAGGAGAACAATTTTTGAAGCTTTTCAGGTGGAATTCTTTCCCATTCTTGCTTGATGTACAGCTTAAGTTGTTCAACAGTCCGGGGTCTCCATTGTGGTATTTTAGGCTTCATATTAAGCCACACATTTTCAATGGGAGACTGGCCTGCCTGTGGTCCAGACCTGTCTTGTATATTGAGAAATGTTGTTCTTAAACAATTTGCTCATGTATTTTTTCACAAAGTGGTAACCCTCACCCCACCCTTGTTTGTGAATTTCATGGAAGCTGCTTTTATACCCAATCATGGCACCCACCTGTTCCCAATTAGCCTGTTCACCTGTGGGATGTTCCAATTAAGTGTTGGATGAGCATTCCTCAACTTTCTGTTTTGCCACTTGTGCCAGCTTTTTTGAAACATGTTGCAGGCATGAAATTCCAAATCAGCTAAAGTAATGTCTGATCATTACCTTATAAAATTTTAAGTTCTGACTCATTGTCAACATGCTACTAATAACCAATGCTTAAGCAGCCGCAACATTAATGCTCTCACAACTACGACTCTTGCTGGCATACGGCCTTCGGTAATGGCACTATTCCCAAAATATGTGGGCTCTAACGATGACCTCACTAACAAATTTAACGATGCCCTGCGCAACTCCATGGATAGTATAGCACCACTAAAGCAAAAAAAAGGCCCCTAAAAGGCTTACCCCCTGGTTTATAGAAGAAACCAGAGCTCTTAAACTATCATGTAGAAAGCTGGAACGCAAATGGCGTGCGACTAAACTTGAGGTTTTTCATCAAGCATGGAGTGATATTTTAATAACTCATAAACAGGCGCTTACCTTAGCTAAAACTAATGATTACTCCAATCTTATCCGCCTCAATAAAAACGATCCAAAAATATTTGTTCAATACAGTAGCATCGCTAACCCAACATGGGACTTCCCCTATTAGCCCCACCCACTCGGCTGATGACTTTATGAAATTCTTTAAATTAGAATGGTATGGCATCAGAGGGTTGGTCTTAAACTGGATTAGAAGTTAATTAACCAACAGGAAACAATACGTGAAGCTAGGCAAACACACATCTACAACGCTAACCCGAGGGATCAATACTAGGAG